>NW_018407280.1:47956-82415 GCF_002113885.1 Mizuhopecten yessoensis | reverse complement strand
ATTTTCATTTATATTTTAGATAGTGCATTAATAATAATTGTTGGTCGAGAGGCACAGTGGTAAGCTCGCGTACCTTTCACCAAGATGGCCGATATTCGATATACCTATCGGAGGTGAACAGGTATGGGGTAATTTGCCCGACCACGTGGGTTTTTCTCCGGGGAACTCCGGTTCCTCCATCATCATTACAAACCACGCGCTAACATCCAGGCCAACTTTGATAAAACTTGTTTCATAATTTCTGTAAATGATTTAAATGAATAGTTCATAGGTGTAACAAGTTATTGAGAGCTTTGTTTAAACCAGTAAAATTACCAAAATGCAGAGATCGATTATAGACAGGCTGATATTTTGTTTGTGTTGGTATCAAACTGTAAAGAAATTGTTTTAAATAACATATTCTTGTTGTATCCTTGTGAACAATATGTGTTTCATTAACGATGCTTGCACTAACCCAGTACATTTGACAAATTTTGTTGTCGATCATAATTGCAAACATGCTTGTTAAGCATGCTTAAAAAACAGAACATCCATGGATGATATTAAATAAATTAACGAACAAAGTATGAATTTAACAAAAAAAAAGCATGCCACAAGGATGAAATCGGGATTACAGTTAAGCAAATTAAGTGATATTGTAAACAAACATCATGTTTTTTTCGCTGTCCTAACATAACAGTTTACAGTGATATTGNTCAAGTCATGTAAGCCTTCAGGTGAAGTGAGTAAGGTAGTATAACTAAGGTCAAGTTCCGTGAGGTGTAACGAGTCAGTTCCTATGACCTGTCAGGTAAAGTGAGTTAAATAACAATTGTCAGGTTTAGTGAGTTAGATAGTATGCCTAATGTCCAGTCACTATCAGCTGCCATGTTTAGTTAGTTGGTTAGTATGCCTAAGGTCCTATCATTGTGAACTTTAAGGTGTAGTGAGTTAGGTAGAATGTCTAAAGTCCTGTCCCTATTCGATATCAGATTTAGTGAATTAAATAGTATGTCTTACCAGTACCGACCACGTCCATGATTTCATCAGACATTTGTTACTGCAAATATACTCATGCCAAAATTGTGAATGTTATGGTCCCAAGCCCCCAGGGGTCTGAGCGGCAGGGCCAAAAATGGTCAAATTGACTAATATTTCAATATCCAGATAGGGTAGAATTAAATAATCATCAAAGATGGAAGGCTCTTAAGGTGTTTTACCAACATTGTGAATTTCATGACCCTGGGGTCTCACGTTTCCCCCTAGGGAGGGTGCTAACTTAACTATCGTTTATTTATGGAAATCACATTTTTGACTAACATTTGTTTAATTTCCATTGAAAGTAATTCAATTAGGGTTAGTATTGTCAATATTGGATAGCAGTTTGACGGTATGCACATCTCAGCCCTGACTGACCCCATTTGGCTGATGGGTGGGGCCAAAACTGGTCAAACTGACTGAAATTTCAAAACCTTCTTCTCAAGACCCATATATGGTAGAATCAAATACTCCTCATAGATGGAAAGGTTTCAAGGTGCTCTATCAAAAATGTGAATTGTAAGACCCTAGGGTCTCACGTTTACCCCTTGGAGCAAAATGTATTATGTTTTTTTATTGGCAAATGATACTTTGGATATACCATGTTGATAACTTGATTGAAATTATAACCCTGAGTTGACAGTTTGATACTTTGAAAAGTTTAAGCCATCCCATCCCTACCCCAAAGGGCTGTAGGGCGAGGCCCAAAGGAGTCAGTGTGCTAAAATGTCTTCATTTTCCTTGTTTAGAATCAGATGTGCTAGTTTCAAATACTTTTCAGTCTTGTATGCTAGATATTGAATAAGGTGGTTTTATTGTTGTTGTCACTTTGAATAATATTTCTGTACATGTTTTAAAAACAATAATCAACTCTCTCTATAAATATATCAGAACTCAGGTGACCGTTAAGGCCAATGTTTGCATTAACAGTTGTGAGACAAATCTTTAGTCTTTTGGCCCCTTTCATCACTGATGCGTCCCAGGAGGACGAACCGGTTGTATGGCGCAGTCAAATTCATCTTTTGGATACTGAATCCAGTAAAAGTGTTAATGGTGCAACCACATGTGTGTGCTGTTCGTTCAACCTATCATAACATTCCGATCAACTGGAAATCCACAGTTATGCCGATCATAAAGCCAAAATCAAGGTCCTAAAGGAGGCTGGGCAACCTTTAAGAGATAACAACTCTTTGTGGAAGTCCACAATAGTTGGTTTTGAATGAAGAATCGGAGCTGACTTGGGCGATACGGACATCCTCATATTTTCGCTATTGTGTGAAGAGATGAAACATCTCCTTTTGCCTTAATAGGAGATTGATATAAATATTTATCATACAATGTTTTTATGTCTCTGTTGACTTTACTCTTATTGTTGTTCTTCCCACTAACATGATTAAATACTAATATTGATATCAATAATTCCATTATTTGAGGAGAAGCTACTGTTTTCTAGTGCAGACATTTGGAGTCATTGTGCCGAAACTGTGATATTTCACATGTCATTTAGTTTTAGGACCCGCATTGCAGAACCTTTCTGACAATATTAAGCATATGGAGGCAACTGATATGAGTCACCTGACAACGTTCTGCAAACAACTGCTTGATTTGGTTTTGGACCACCCCGACCATGTGTGCTCAGAGCTCGTAAGTTTTTATATTCTGTTTTGAAAGACAGTAAGGTGTTTTTTTACCAGGTTATTAGCCGTTTTAACTTTCAAAATTTCACCCTGTGTTTATTCTGTACTGTTTTACTATCTTATCTAGGATATTTTTTAATATAACTATAAGATGCATGCTAATTGACACCGCGATAAGAGTCCTACTGATATGTTCCAGTATGAAAAAGGCAATACTTATATGAGGTTAAAAATATCCCGTTTTATAGTATGTATACAAAATTGCAGAAGAGTACATTACATTTTACAGTATTTGACAATATTTTATTTGACCTTGATATATAAAACACTATTGCATGTAACAGTGTTGGAGTGTGTATTTTATTGTATTTTCATTCATATTTTAGATAGTGCATTAATAATAATTGTTGGTCGAGAGGCACAGTGGTAAGCTCGCGTACCTTTCACCAAGATGGCCGGTATTCGATATCCCGATCGGAGGTAAACAGGTATGGGGTAATTTGCCCGACCACGTGGGTCTTTCTCCGGGGAACTCCGGTTCCTCCATCATCATTACAAACCACGCGCTAACATCCAGGCCAACTAGAGCGATTACTATAAGTTGATAAAACTTGTTTCATAATTTCTGGAAATGATTTAAATGTAAAGTTCATAGCTGTAACAAGTTATTGAGAGCTTTGGTTAAACCAGTAAAATTACCAAAATGCAGAGATCGATTAAAGACAGGCTGATATTTTGTTTGTGTTGGTATCAAACTGTAAAGAAATTGTTTTAAATTACATATTCTTGTTGTATCCTTGTGAACAATATGTGTTTCATTAATGATGCTTGCACTAACCCAGTACATTTGACAAATTTTGTTGTCGATCATAATTGCAAACATGCTTGTTAAGTATGCTTAAAAAACAGAACATCCATGGATGATATTAAATAAATTAACGAACAAAGTATGAATTTAACAAAAAAAAAGCATGCCACAAGGATGTCTTTAACAAGATTGTTCGGAACTATATTGCCTATCGCACGTCTAATCTGCAATAAACAAACTGTTTGAAAAAGCTATTTTAGATTTCACCTCTGACTTTGAAATCGGGATTACAGTTAAGCAAATTAAGTGATATTGTAAACAAACATCATGTTTTTTTCGCTGTCCTAACAGAACAGTTTACAGTGATATTAAATATAGTTATGATTCTGACCTTAGCTGTTAATAGGACGTGAAACAAAATTAAACCAAACCAAAACTAAAATAAAAAACATTATATTTTATTTTATTGTGAAATTACGTATGATCTATTTTATCGAATTTATGAATGCGTTCACGTACTTTCGTAGAAGGATGACTTTTGAATTATTTAAAAGATTCGTGTTCCATTCATTTTTAATGTCTCTATAATAACCATGATAGAAAAAAAACTCTTTTAAAGTGGTTTTGTACAGAAATGAGCACACTGCCTTCGACACATTTGTTACAAGATCCTCTATTTGACACAGACTACGAATACATAAGTACACTTTGTCTAGTACGCTATGCTAGATTCCAAACCCCTTCCCTACTATTACTACTAAGCAATAGTTTGAAATCGATACTGTAACGATATCCCCCCAAAAAAGCAAACAGCATTGTAGCGTTTTACAAATGAAATACATGTACACTGTTCGTACTCCCCGCTTGGAAATGTCAACGATAGAATACACATAAGCTTTATTCATTTTACAACAATTATGAATAAAAGTTATTTAATCTTATATGAATCACTTTTGTTGGCCCGGATGTTCGGGTGTAAGGGTCTTAAAGTAGGAGGAAACCAGAGTACATGGAGTAAACCCACGTGATCAAGTCCACACCTTTCCACGTCCTTTTAGGTAAACAAACTCCGTTCGTTTTGGCAAAAGGTAAGTCCGCGCGCTATTTATTGCGCCACCCGACCACCTTTAAAAATATAATCTTCTTTTATAAACATAGAGAGGGATAATAAAGGTCGAAAATCANTAACGTATACTTAATTAAGACCTTGTTTGGAAAGATCAGACAAAGGCACGGTATAGTATAAGAATACCTCAAATCGAACGATTCATGAAATACCTTCACGGCAGGGTTGTACAACAGTTATTATGTTCTTGGGTTGGTGCAATTCGCCTGAGGCAAGATAGCCTGTGGCAAGATAGCCTGTCAGTCAAACGAAGTTTTGACGCGTTTTTAGATGTAACACCATAATGTCATCATCTGAGTGTGACGTCATAAAAATTCAGGTCACTGAGTGCACTCAAGTGGTATTAACCCCTCATGGGTGTTCCACATGAGACACATATACACAGCGGTGGGCGTTTTTGGCCTCTCTAACTGAGGGTTATATTATTTTCATTTTAAAGCGTCATACATTGTGTTCATCGTACGTTTGATTTGGAGCCAGTAACTAAAAAGCGTTGTTGAAAGGTAGTTTGTGGTTTCGATTTTCGTACATAAATATACATGTCTTTGTCCTGATTTGCCCTTTTCAGTGTATCTTTCCATCTTGAACCACGTGTACAATTTCCAAACGAACATTGGCTGTCGACAAAATAACCGAACGGTAGGCAATAAGATACAATTAAAATATATATTAATTGACAAATGGATTATCATCCTATTGTCACGAATGTATGGTGTGGACACAGATATACACCAGTGCGTTAAGAGCAGGGGTGGATGTGTAAACGTATTGTGATATTATGTTATTTGTCAACACCTAAAAAATGTTCAATTTCGCCTTTCACATTTGACAATTAAGCTCATTATGTAGTTCACTAATTTTCTTTGAAATGATAAATTCGCCCTCGTTAAGGAGGGCGAAGAGGGAGAAAATTAAACTACAACGAAAATTTCCAGGCACACTATACTTAAAATGTTGTCAGTGCTAGGAAGGTATGGTATACTATTTACAAATAAAGGATTATATCTAAATTGAAGAAGCTTGATCAAAAATACACATTCATCATAACACATTTTAATTAAACGGGTATAGTGGCATAAATATACAATAAGAGTTGATTCTCAATGATGATATCGCATTATCTTTAAATAAAAATAAGATGTAATAAAACAGTTATGGTGTTACACAGCTATCATACTCTGTCTCCGGCACACATACACACATGCACGTATACACAACATACTTGGAGGCACGTCCTTAGATGCCCGAAGTTGTTAGTAGGAGACTAAACCCTATACATAAACAAAACAACCCTATCATACTACATAGTTTGCACATACCATGCGGAAAATATACAAAATGTTGATTTCATCAACAAGACACCTACATGACATTTTGTTACTATAGCGACACTTAAAAATGTAAATTGTAATAACTAGAATATATATATATCTATATAAAGACAAATCATCAACAATGAGTCTTTAGTACTTTCATCTCTTCTAGAAGATTCGTCAGTCTGAAGAATCTCCTAGAAGAGATGAAAGTACTAAAGACTCGTTGTTGAGAATTTTTCCTTTTTATAATATTTCTTCGTCCGTAAGGATAATTTTTCTGCTTTTATAATACATATATATTTATATATATTTGTTTAAGCCCGAGTTACTGGAACTTCAGGATATTCTTATCAGATTGTCAAAGCTACATCTGAAACTACAGAATATCAGTAAAGCGTTTGAACTCAACATGATATCCCTGTCAATAACGGTAGGAGATGGAAGAGAGTTACAAAAAGAGTATGCAACAGCATATGGCAAAGTCATACTAGAAAACCTTGAGATCTTGAGACAAAACCTTGCCAATCAGAAGCTGATGATTATGGTAAGTAGTAATGGAGAGTTGATGTAAAGGCAGATTTGTAATTGATTATTGTAATTTATTGATCTTTGTCAGTGCAATAAAAACCTAAAACAGGAAAATATAGTATATATATATCATTTATACGACGGACTTGCAAGAACACAGGACGAAGAGATACATAGTAAATGTTTGTGATAGTGCACCGGTTTCTTAGTGTTATTAGAATGAATAGAAAGACAACGTATTTTAACATTCAATGATCAATTTCGAAAATAGTAGTTGACATATATTTATGTAATGCTTACTAAAATTCATGAATACTAGAAAACTGCATTGGTTTATATTATTAAGGTTAATCTATACTTTTATGTTTTTGAGAACTGTTTTTCTAATGCCAATCGTGGAAGCATGACTATGGCAAACATTTAACATATTTAGAATGGTTTCATGAGAAGTTGTCCTTGTAGAGTTTGGTGATAAGCGTTTAAGGCAGACTATAAGGACGATATGTGCCCTTTTATATCCGACGAAATCTTGTTTTTTATTTAATACAGTAAATTTGGGTGGTAACGCCGGCTTTTTTTATTTCACTTTCGGGTACATCCACAACAGGAAAATGCGGGTTTATGGTTCTCTTTGTGATGCCATTTCTCATGAACTAAATGTCTAATGAATTTGAAATTTCATAATTGTTTACTTCGTTTACTCCAGGTTACGAATATAACAACTAATTGTATATTCCAGATGGGGCCGGGAATGACCCTTAACGCAAATACCTTTATAGACCACATCGAACCTTTATACCCTCTTAATAGATAAAATGGCAAAATGGCAAAAAAGCCCATCAAGCTGTCACCATTTTTTTTTAGTTCTTTGTGTGATTGGAGAGATAAGTGTTTTAGTCCCCAACAAGTTCCTAGGGGGGAGGGGGGTATAGGTTTGCACTCCGTACGTCCATCCTTCCCTCCGTCCTGCCGTCCGAGAAGATTGCCCGGAATATGTATTCTATTCTATTTCACCTGAAGTAACCAGATTTGGTGTACAAGGAAATCTTGAGATAGCAGAGTACAGAGTGCAAGAAGCAAGTTACAATGACCTTATTGTGAATAATGCTTTGGTCTTTGACCTTAAATTTTGAAAATATGTGTCCGGGATATATCTTATATTCTATTTCACCTGGAGTAACCAGATTTGGTGTACAATGACATCTTGGGATGGCAGAGTACAGAGTGCAAGAAGCAGGTCACTATGACCTCACTGTGACCTATGCATTGACCTTTGACCTTAACTTTTGAAACTGTTGTCCGGAGCATATCTTCGGTACTATTTCACATGGAGAAGATTTGGTATACAAAGACATCTTGAGATGACGGGGTGCAGAGTGCAAGATATAGGTAACTCTGACCTATGACTTGACATTTGACCTTAACTTTTAAAAAGTTTGTCCAGGGCATATCTTCTATACTATTTCACCTTAAGTATCCAGATTTGGTGTACAAGGACATTTTGGATGGCGGAGTACCGAGTGCAAAAATTAGGAGCTACCTGTAATCTATGACTTGACCTTTGACTTTTACTTTTGAAAACAAAAATTATCTTGTCGATATGTGCTATAATATTTCACCTGGAGTAACTCGATTTGGTTTACATGGACATCTTTGAAAGGCGGAGTGCAATTAGTATGTTTCAGGATACTTTCCTAACAGTAGGTACATCTTGGCATAAGTGTACTGTTTATTAAATATAGAAATAATTTCCGGTTGGGGACAATGGATTGCCTTGCAATACTTTGCCTTATTCAATATGCTGTGCTGGGTGCCCTCGGCATGGTACATACCCTGTCTCCGGCATACACACATACATGGAGGCACGTCCTTAAATGACCTTAGCTGTTGATAAGACGTTAAAGCTGTACAAACAACAAACCAGTATTGATTAACTTATATATATAATCNACGGGGTGCAGAGTGCAAGATATAGGTAACTCTGACCTATGACTTGACATTTGACCTTAACTTTTAAAAAGTTTGTCCAGGGCATATCTTCTATACTATTTCACCTTAAGTATCCAGATTTGGTGTACAAGGACATTTTGGATGGCGGAGTACCGAGTGCAAAAATTAGGAGCTACCTGTAATCTATGACTTGACCTTTGACTTTTACTTTTGAAAACAAAAATTATCTTGTCGATATGTGCTATAATATTTCACCTGGAGTAACTCGATTTGGTTTACAAGGACATCTTTGAAAGGCGGCGTGCAATAAGTATGTTTCAGGATACTTTCCTAACAGTAGGTACATCTTGGCATAAGTGTACTGTTTATTAAATATAGAAATAATTTCCGGTTGGGGACAATGGATTGCCTTGCAATACTTTGCCTTATTCAATATGCTGTGCTGGGTGCCCTCGGCATGGTACATACCCTGTCTCCGGCATACACACATACATGGAGGCACGTCCTTAAATGACCTTAGCTGTTGATAAGACGTTAAAGCTGTACAAACAACAAACCAGTATTGATTAACTTATATATATAATCTATTACAGGTTATATCGTACAAAGAGAATCCGTTCTACTGCTCACAAACCCCTGATCACATCAATATCCCCGTTATTACAACAGTTGCTTTCGACGATGACGGAAGAAAACTGTCAGATGTTAACTTCTTAATTGGGTTTCCTGTTTCATCTAATCTCAACGCTGCCGACAGCTCTTTAGACATGACATTCAACGGGACACACTATATGGCAGCTTTCCCCGGAGGGTTTTTCAACAGTGCTTCTGCTTTGGTGTCTGCTGACATCTCGATGATGAAATCCTGTGAGATCTATGGCAAATATGGAACTACGTCACCGACTTATAAAGACTTTGATTTCTATCTTCAAACGAATGGATTGATTTCAGTAACAAAATATCGGCCATACAACTTCTTGTTCTCATTTATAGAAGGAATTGTACAGTTGCCAATAACCCAAACACCAGTCATTATCATAGCCAAATGTCAAGGTAGGTGACACATTTGCGTCAGAAACTGGTCCACATGATAGTCATCACCGCTAAATGACTATCTTCGGAGAAGGTCGCATAACGTCATACATATTTTGAACAAGGGTATAACACCATTTTCACAATTATCACGATTTTCGGGTGATAAGGTTTCACCTAAATTTAGAATGCTTAAACCGAAGCAAAAGGCTAAACAAAGTCAAGATTACTATTAAATATGGTCATTTCGTCGCATAGTCATGTTCTGCCTGTAGTCTTTCAAAGGTCGTCATGTAAATATTTCCTTTGGTAATATGGTGCCCTTGTTTTACCGATTTGAGGTTGAATAATGATTTTCTGAAACAAATAATCAACGATACCCGCCATATAAATCAAGGTAGATAACTTCCCATTAGCATACACTTCGTTTTCCCTCATAAGGAAAAGCAATGTCAAGTGCATAAAAANATTTCGAAGTACACAGTCTATAAGCTTACAGTCACTTAGGATGTGGTCACTTAGTCTACAGTCTCTAATTCTACAATACCTTAGTCCACAATATATAAGTCTAGAGTCACTTAGACTGTAGTCACTTAGTCTACAATATCTAAGTCTACAATATCTTAGTCTACAACCTCTAAGTCTAAAGTTTCTAAGTCAGCGGTCTCTAAGCTAACAGTTACTAAGACTGTAGTCACTTCGTCTACAGTCTCTCAATCTACAATATCTTAGTCCACAATATCTAAGTCAAGAGTCACTTACACTGTTATCACTTAGTCTACGATCTATAATTCTACAATATCTTAGTCTACAATATCTAAGTCTAAAGTTTCTAAGTCAGCGGTCTCTAAGCTAACAGGTACTTAGACTGAAGTCACTTAGTCTACAGTCTCTAAATCTACAGTATCTTAATCTACAGTTTCTTAGTCTACAATTATGAAGTATACAGTCCATAAGCTTACAGTCACTTAGGATGTGATCACTTAGTCTACAGTCTTTACATCTACAATATCTTAGTCCACAATATCTAGGTCTAGAGTCACTTAGACTGAAGTCACTTAGTCAACAATATATAAGTCTACAATATCTTAGTCTACAATCTCTCAGCTTACAGTAACTTAGACTGTAGTCACTTGGACTGTAGTCCCTTAGACTGTAGTCACTTAGTCTACAATCTCTAAATCTACAGTAAATTAGTCTACAATCTCTAAGCTAACCGTCACTTAGACTGAAGTCACTAAGTCTACAAGCTCTAAGTCTACAATATCTTAATCTACAGTTTCTTAGTCTACAATTTCGAAGTATACAGTCTATAAGCTTACAGTCACTTAGGATGTGGTCACTTAGTCTACAGTCTTTACATCTACAATATCTTAGTCCACAATATCTAAGTCTAGAGTCACTTAGACTGAAGTCACTTAGTCAACAATATATAAGTCTACAATATCTTAGTCTACAATCTCTCAGCTTACAGTAACTTAGACTGTAGTCACTTGGACTGTAGTCCCTTAGACTGTAGTCACTTAGTCTACAATCTCTAAATCTACAGTAAATTAGTCTACAGTCTCTAAGCTTACCGTCACTTAGACTGAAGTCACTGAGTCTACAATCTCTAAGTCTACAATATCTTAGTCTACAATATTTCGAAGTACACAGTCTATAAGCTTACAGTCACTTAGGATGTGGTCACTTAGTCTACAGTCTCTAATTCTACAATACCTTAGTCCACAATATCTAAGTCTAGAGTCACTTAGACTGTAGTCACNTTAGAAATATATGCCCTCAAAGATGAAGCATTCGAAATGACACTCGAAAAAAATGCCAGGTCTTTAAAATAGTGATGTAGAAAATGTAAAATGAATTCCTTTGATTCACAGATAAAGGCAGTTAACATTTCGGGGATTGCAACTAACGACGCAGTATGCATTTTTTTAATGAAACCTGCGATTAAGATATTGGTTTCANAGTCAAGAGTCACTTACACTGTTATCACTTAGTCTACAATCTATAATTCTACAATATCTTAGTCTACAATATCTAAGTCTAAAGTTTCTAAGTCAGCGGTCTCTAAGCTAACAGATACTTAGACTGAAGTCACTTAGTCTACAGTCTCTAAATCTACAGTATCTTAATCTACAGTTTCTTAGTCTACAATTATGAAGTATACAGTCTATAAGCTTACAGTCACTTAGGATGTGATCACTTAGTCTACAGTCTTTACATCTACAATATCTTAGTCCACAATATCTAAGTCTAGAGTCACTTAGACTGAAGTCACTTAGTCAACAATATATAAGTCTACAATATCTTAGTCTACAATCTCTCAGCTTACAGTAACTTAGACTGTAGTCACTTAGACTGTAGTCCCTTAGACTGTAGTCACTTAGTCTACAATCTCTAAATCTACAGTAAATTAGTCTACAGTCTCTAAGCTAACCGTCACTTAGACTGAAGTCACTTAGTCTACAAGCTCTAAGTCTACAATATCTTAATCTACAGTTTCTTAGTCTACAATTTCGAAGTATACAGTCTATAAGCTTACAGTCACTTAGGATGTGGTCACTTAGTCTACAGTCTTTACATCTACAATATCTTAGTCCACAATATCTAAGTCTAGAGTCACTTAGACTGAAGTCACTTAGTCAACAATATATAAGTCTACAATATCTTAGTCTACAATCTCTCAGCTTACAGTCACTTAGACTGTAGTCACTTAGACTGTAGTCCCTTAGACTGTAGTCACTTAGTCTACAATCTCTAAATCTACAGTAAATTAGTCTACAGTCTCTAAGCTAACCGTCACTTAGACTGAAGTCACTTAGTCTACAAGCTCTAAGTCTACAATATCTTAATCTACAGTTTCTTAGTCTACAATTTCGAAGTATACAGTCTATAAGCTTACAGTCACTTAGGATGTGGTCACTTAGTCTACAGTCTTTACATCTACAATATCTTAGTCCACAATATCTAAGTCTAGAGTCACTTAGACTGAAGTCACTTAGTCAACAATATATAAGTCTACAATATCTTAGTCTACAATCTCTCAGCTTACAGTCACTTAGACTGTAGTCACTTAGACTGTAGTCCCTTAGACTGTAGTCACTTAGTCTACAATCTCTAAATCTACAGTAAATTAGTCTACAGTCTCTAAGCTAACCGTCACTTAGACTGAAGTCACTTAGTCTACAAGCTCTAAGTCTACAATATCTTAGTCTACAATTTCGAAGTATACAGTCTATAAGCTTACAGTCACTTATGATGTGGTCACTTAGTCTACAGTCTATACATCTACAATATCTTAGTCCACCATATCTAAGTCAAGAGTCACTTAGACTATAGTCACTTAGCCTGTAGTCACTTAGTCAACAGTCTCTAAATCTACAGTATCTTAGTCTACAGTCTCTAAGCTTACCGTCACTTAGACTGAAGTCCCTTAATCTACAATCTCTAAGTCTACAATATCTTAGTCTACAATTTCGAAGTACATATGTATGTATACAGTTTATAAGCTGACAGTCACTTAGGCTGTGGTCACTTAGTCTACAGTCTCTAATTCTACAATACCTTAGTCTACAATCTCTTAGGTAGCAGAATACAGTAGAAATGGCCCGACTCTGATAAACAAGGCACATGTCGAGGAAATGTAAACACAGCGGATTTACCCTACACAACACATGTATACATGTATATATATTTGTAAACTGCATTACATTTATAATACATATAAAGTACTGAGAAGTGTATAAACCTCTTTGTTCTATGTATGTCACTTGTGTGAAAACCATGGTTACCACATCAAAAATTACCCAAAAATGCCAAAAATTGCTATTTTCAACCCAAAATTTGACCCCCGCAACTAGTAATTTTTTTCCTAAGCTCTGTCTGAAATTAAAGATTACGTACCTGGTTGCAGAATTATCTGGGTCCCAGTAAAGTTGTAAAACTTGATTTTTTGCAATTTTGCGTCGTGTGCTGTTGTCAAAATTTTACCTCCTGTAAAGCTAGCTTTTCATGTGTACGCACCCTTTCAGATTATGGCCAAAATTTTATTCTCGAACCAAAAAAATCTTCTTTTATTTTTTACAAATGTGAAGCTCACATAGCCCACTTCATCATGCTTATACCAATTTTAGTACAGATTTATTTTTATATTTTTTTACATATCATTATACAGGGGTTAGCCTTTTAACAAAAATATCACCCATGGCCACAACCCTCTGCTGTACACTGCTACCTAAGCTTACCGTCACTTAGACTGAAGACACTTAGTCTACAGTCTCTAAATCTACAGTATCTTAGTCTACAGTCTCTAAGCTTACCGTCACTTAGACTGAAGACACTTAGTCTACAGTCTCTAAATCTACAGTATCTTAGTCTACAGTCTCTAAGCTTACCGTCACTTAGACTGAAGACACTTAGTCTACAGTCTCTAAATCTACAGTATCTTAGTATACAGTCTCTAAATCTACAGTATCTTAGTCTACAGTCTCTAAGCTTACCGTCACTTAGACTGAAGACACTTAGTCTTCAGTCTCTAAATTTACAGTATCTTAGTCTACAATTTCGAAGTATACAGTGTCTTAAATGTAGTCTACAACCGTAATGACTTGGTTGCGTGGGGTATTTAACAAATCGTGGCTTTATGTTCGTACTTGTTACATTGTATAACTTCGATAATGCATTATTGATCCAAATATACGTCCCCCTGAATCATTTCAATGAATTGCTATATGTATGACTAATAATGATCAATTATACACTAATTAAGAATAATATTAACGTTTTTAAAGATCAAAAGATTTAATTTTACGCTGAACTGTCCCTTAACTGACTTAATAGCGTCATATTTCTTTTATTATATATGTAAATTGTAATATGTTATGTTGATTATTATGTCCCCCAAATGAAGTGTGGGGGGCATATTGTGTTTACCCCGTTTCTTATTATTATCAAATCCCCCAAACGAAGTGGGGGACTTATTGGTTTTACTCCGTGTTTAGCTTACCTGGTCCGAAGGACCAAGGTGAGCTTATGCCAACCGTGGCGTCCGTCGTCTGCGCGTCAACAATTTCTTTTAACGACTTCTTCTTCTTAACCATTGATTGGAATTTAACTAAATTTGACTGGAAGCATCCCTAGGTGGGGGGATTCAAAATTGTCAAATGGTGGGGCTGACCCCAAGGGGGCTGAGGGGTTAGGTCAAAAGGGGGCAATTGGGTTATATTGCTTTAAGCGACTTCTTCTCTGGAACTAAGAGATGGATATCAACCACATTTGACTGGAAGTATCCCTAGGTGGTGGGGATTCAAAATTGTACAAATGGTGGAGCTGACACCCAGGGACCTGAGGGGCGGGGCCAAAGGGTGCAATTTGGCTATATTGCTTTAAGCGACTTCTTCGATGGAACTTAGAGATGGATATCAACCATATTTGACTGGAAGCATCCCTAGGTGGTGGGGATTCAAAAATGTACAAATGTTAGGGCTGAGGGGCGGGGCCAAAACGCAGGCAATTTGTCTATACTGCTTTGAGAGACTTCTTCTCTGGAACTGAGAGATGGATATCAGTCATATTTAACTGGAAGCATCCCTATGTGGTGGGGATTCAAAATTGTACAAATGGTGGAGCTGACCCCCAGGGGGCTGAGGGGCTGGGCCAAAAGGGGACAATTTGGCTGTATTGCTTTAAGCGACTTCTTCGATGGAACTTAGAGATGGATATCAACCATATTTGACTGGAAGCATCCCTAGGTGGTGGGGATCAAAATTATACAAATGATAGGGCTGACCCCAAGGGGGCTGAGGGGCGGGGCCAAAAGCAGGCAATTTGGCTTTATTGATATAAACGACTTCTTTTGTAGAACTTTGCCACGCATATCATGGTAGGTAGGGATTCAAAATTGTACAATTTTTTTGCTGACTCCCCGGGCTAAGGGGTTGGGCCAAAAAATGTGTATTGCTTGGAAATGATTGAGATCCCCACCGTATAACCATATATACAATTGCTGAGTATAAAGAGAAGAATACACAATTGCTTCCAGGATGGCCCTAGGGTCTGGCCCCACCCTTGGAGGCATAGTCCCTGGATCATAACTTTGAAACGGTAGAGATCCCCTCCCCAAAACTATATATACAGATGCTGGGCATAAAGAGACGAATGCAGTCATGATATTAGAATAGACCTTGGGTTCTGACCGAACCCCTAGGGACCTAGTTTCTTAGTCACAGCTTGGAAACAGTTGAGATCCCCACCCAATAACCGTATAATTATACAATTGCTGAGTATAAAGAAATGAATGCACATATGCTTCCAGGATGGCCTTAGGGTCTGCTCCACCCTTGGAGACTTATCCCCTGGGTCATAACTTCAAATGTGTTAAGATCCCCACACCAAAACTATATATACAATTGTTGGGCATAAAGAGACTAATGCAGTCATGATATTAGAATTGATCCCGGGGTCTGCTCCACCTTTGCAGACTTAACCCCTGTGTCATAACTTTGAAACGGTTGAGATCCCCACCCCAAAACTATAAATAAAAATGCTGGGCATGAACAATCTAATACAGATATGTAACAAGGATTGGCCTTCGGGTCTGGCATACATATTCCCTTGGATCTCATTTGGAGAATATTTTGCCATGATTGCTTAGATATCCAGGTGAGCGATACAGGCCCTCTGGGCCTCTTGTTTTATCTTCTACTTGTTCCTCTTCTTCTACTTCGTTCTTTTTCTTCTATTTCCGCCGAAAAAGATTCCGACACAATCCTCAAAAACTATTGGACAGAACTTTATGAAACTTGGAATTTTAGATATTGTTTTATTTTTATGAAAATTGGTATATATGGGTATAAGGGGACTGCAAAATTCAACCGCATAGGTTTCGTTGTTATAGCAATCACACAGAGGATTCTGATTGGTCGCAATTTAGAAATTGTTTTATGCTCAAATTTAGTATGTACATTGTTGGTGGATTATATGGCATTGCGATCCTTTTTTTTTGGCGTTTCTTTTGGCAGTTCGGGGGACTTCTGTAATAGCCCCCATTACCATTACTACTTGTTTTTAATGTTTTACTTTTTGATTTAAACGCGGAAATTAGCCTTCAGTGTCGTGTACTGTGAATCCGCGCTTTTGTAAGTTTGACCGGAAGCGAGTGTTGTGTACGAGTCACGTGATGTGTTTTAAACCTGTTTTCCTTGGTCAAATGTCTATTTTCACTGTTGTCATTGTCTTAGGTTTTTTTTGGGGGCATTGTAGTAAGTTTCGAACAGCGCGGTCAAAGGCTAGACGTGTTTCAAGCAACAGTTTTATAAATTGGTATTAAAAAATCTGGATTTTAAATGAAATAGAATACTGTTCATATACATATATATAATTCCGCCATGTTCTTTGTATGAAAATGCGATTGTGTGTAACCCCTTTTCATGTAAAAGAAGGTATATTTATTATTCGGCTATTCCGATAATAAACTCATTAAACGTACCTTTGGAGATGTAGGAAATGTGTCTGTATAACCAAGCCGGAGATACTATACTTCCCCTGCTGGATTTGCCAATTCCTCCACAAATCGACAAACCAAGCCATATGTTGTGATGTAAAACTCGAACGGCTCTGTTTATATGCAATGTAAACAAATCACTATATTAAAAATTGGAAGCGAAATACCGTCAAATTCACATATTTATTAAAGTATATTTCTTTAACTAAATTTAAGTGTTGCTGCTTGACCATGTATCTAAATAGCAACATCTATCTGGTTTCTAGTTAGTCGACATGATATTATATTTCATTATCAAAATTCTTTTCGAGCTTACTGATAATATCATGAAAATCACACCTAGTCCCATCTCATTATTTTTTCCATTAGTATGAATTTAGTTTTCGATCATATACTTTCGAAACTTCTTTACTATGGTTTTTGATACCACTGATTAATATGTGGAATTAGTTTTATTTTCAACTTCTTATATACGTTAGTCCATAAATGATAAACGGAGGTAATTTCGATTACATTTCACCATCAGAGTTGATACGTTTTTAATACAATGAAAACACGACATTTTGCTAACTGTTCTGGCTATATATTTCGTCGTAATATTTCAGGCAATCATACTCGCAGTCCTTCTAGTTTGTCTCTGTTCAGAGAAGAACAATCGAAGTGATTTTTACCTTCCACCGACCTCTGTAATAGACAAACAACAAGAGTTCGCCGGTCAAGGTAAGTAAAAACATATTTTATGGCGATGTATAAATAACAACGATTCAACATTTAAATTTCTCGGGAAAAAAATCATTATCATTTAAGCAACGATATCAAAGACACTGTTCTATTATCGTAAGTAGTAGATTTCTTCCTTGTCAACGTCTGAACGGCCGTAACGATATACAGTTTTGACTTCAGCAAATGTTTATACATATCACTAATCAATTGAATATAGAAATGTTCTGTGAATCATAGCGTTCTGAAACAAATATGTTTAAAGGACACAGTAACAGACGAGTAGCAGACTGTCCGTGTGATGAACCAGAAACCAGAGCCCAGAAAAAGCGTCGTTACACGCTACACATGGATCGGAAACTAAACAGATTACTGAGGAGATTCGTATTTGGGGTTTTATATGCTTGCATGGTTTTGCTCATTGGTACACAGCAGAAAGTTTCCGAAGTGTATGGGCAAAATAAGCACTTGAAAAACGTTTTGAAACCTACACAAGAGGTACACTAACTGTATCTACATCTTTTATGTTTTTTTGTAATATTTTATGTTTTGATCTCAATATTAATTTGATTATTTTATTATCCAATGAGTTAAAACTTGAAAAACTAATTACAAAATACAGGTTAAAAATATACAATTAATTTATGAAGAACTATGATAAAGTTTAAAGCGAGTACTTTTAATCACAACAATAATTAGTGGTCTCTAAAAACTCCCACATATATACATATGTTACGTACTTAAACATTATGACGATAGCTAAGCTATTATCTATGACTTCTGATGCAGGTGGAAAACATGGAAGATGTCTGGCAATACCTGAACAATATAGTATTGCAACGTTTGTACCCTTCGGAGATCTACAATGGCGAAATAAAATCATTGAATGAGCTGAGATTTATTGGAGACTACTATAAAATGGGGCCCATACGCCTTCGCCAAATTCGAGTAACGGGTAGGGATGACAACAACAAAATATAAGTTAATATGGAGAAAATTCATTCTTATCTTAAACACTCGTCACGTGACGTAGATAAGTACGAATGTTAAGTAACAATCAGAAAATTAATTGTGGTGAAATGTAACGTATATAAACACGGGTGACAGGTAACGTAAACATACACGGGTGAGAGGTAACGTAAAAAAAACACAGATGACAGGTAACGTAGATAAACACGGTTGTAGGGTAACGTAGATAAACACGAGTGAAAGGTAAAGTAAATATAATCGGGTGTCAGGAAACGTTAATAAACACGGCTGTCTTGGTAAAGTAGATACGTACTTATGACAAGTAACGTAGACCACACGGATGTCAGGTAATGTAGATAAACACGGATGGCAGGTAACGTAGATAAACACGAACGTCCGCTGACGTAGAAAAACACAGTGGTTAGATAGCGAAGATAACACTGGTGTCAGGTAACGAATATATAATCTGTTGACAGGTAATGTAGACCACACGGGTGCCAGGTAATGTAAATAAACATGAATGACAGGTAACGAAGATAAACATGAATGACAGGTAACGAAGATAAACACGAACGTCAGAAACTCAAACGTTTGTATTGGCTCGCCCATTATCATTCAACCTTTGATAAGACCCAACGCCACTCGACCTCTATTCTGACTCAATGGCACTTGATCTTTATTCAGATTTAATGACACCCGACCCCTTTTGAAGCCGCCTTGCACTCGACCCCTGTTTGGATTCAATGTCACTCGATTCTTAATCTGACTCATTCATTAATATGACTCCTAAATGGCAATCGATCTTTTGGACACAATCATTGATAGTGACACTATTTTGGACTTTGTCAATAACACAGATCACTGTATTCACTTATTTATTGACACATTGCCACTGTTCGGACTCAACGCTTGAATTGATTTGCTCATTGACACTTGACCTCTGTTCTGACTCTGTTACTTGACGCTTTGATTGACTTGCTCATTGAAACTCGTCTTTTGTTTTGACTTGGTCATTGACACTCGACGCTTCGATTGACTAATTTAATGATACCCAACGCTTCGTCTGACTCACTAAATAATACTCGACGCTTCATTTGACTCACTTATTGAACTCAACACTTTGTTTAATTCCCTCAATGATAATCGACGCTTCGTTTGACTCGCTAATTGATACTCGACACTTCGTTTGACTCTCTTAATGAAACTCGACACTTTGTTTGACTCACTTGATGCTACTGTACATCTCTTCAGAGTCAATGCTGTCATAGTCAAAATTCTAACATTTCTAAACGAAGATTTTTTAACGACACATACATTGTATTACTTTTTTTTAAAATTGAAGGCACTTGTACCACTCCATCCTTGATGAAGAAACACGGCATAGCTTGTATTCCTGACTACGATACGGATACCGAAGACATTAATGACTACACCGAAGGTGTGGAAATAAAAAAGAATATTACTTTATGTACCTTATTTTGTCTGTGCTGTTTCGCGAAGATATTTTTTCGCGTTGGTTCTACAAACAAAAAGGACAAGTAATTGTGCACTTTTTCAGCATTGTTTTACCTGAATAACGCAACACTAACAGCAACATGTTTCAAAAATGTATACTGTGTCTTCACTTGACACTGTTATTTCATGCCTCTTTAAAAGCCAATTGGTCTAGTGAATTTACATTTTGGAAATGACGTCGCGTTTGTACCAGCAGCATTATAACGGTTGAGTTCTATTAAATTTGAATAAATGGTAGGATTTTTTAAAATAATTAATCTTAGACTCCTCACTGTCCATCGCCATTGAAAAGTACGCTATTCGAATGTGCCGTTCTTGGATTAATATCTGTCGTTTCGTACAGGTGATTTTGCTATCACTCCTTTATCTATTATATAATATTACGCAATTAAGTATTTCTGTTTTGTAATAATTACATTTGTATATTCAATTATTGTAATACTTTACCATATTTATTTTAGAACTTGATACGTTCCCGATATACGAGACGATCTTTAAAGTTTTATTTTGTTGGAATGCAAATCTAAGGATTATTTTGTTGGAGGATTAGTTGTTGACGATGTCTTCAAGACAAAATTGAGTTCTAATGAATGATCGTACAGTTTCATATTCTAAATAGTGGGATCTAATGTTATAAATATATCGATGACATTGCTAATTGTACTTAATTCATAATTTCAAATATGTTGCTGCAGGTTGGATCACAGCGAATATGTCTGCTTCATTGAATGACTACACAGCATCGTATCGATACCATCACAACCTCAAAGAAACGCCCACTTACACTGGACATTTCGGAACATATGGTGTCGGTGGCTATCTCGTTGATTTGGATGTTATGCCCACCAAGACCATCGATATTGTTAATAGATTGCGAAGGAATGTTTGGCTTGATGAACAAACACGTGCCTTTTTCATTGAAGCATGCCTCGTTAACAGAAACAACATGATTTTTACTCATATCCAAGTCGTATTCGAATTCCCAAGCACAGGTGGAATATTCACAGACACAACTGTTGTTTCATCCAATCTCTATCCGTACACAGACACGTTTGACTACATCATTCTGTTCCTTCAGATATTGTTTTCATTTACCATCTTGGTGCGGTTCGTGTTGGTGGTTGCAAAGATTATAAAAACACAAGGTCACTCCTTTTTAACAGTGAGTCAAGCTATCGATATTTTGCATCTAGGAGTCTCCGTCGCCGCTGTTGTTTGCCTTGTCGTCAGATTCACCAGCACAATAGCCGTTCTTAACACTCTCCGACAGGAAATGGGTAAGTGATACTATAATTGTCATCTTTGAGGATAATTGTAACAAGAATTGTACGTCTGGTATGTTTATATCTATGTGAGTATATATATAGCTTCTTATAACTGTACTAGAAATAAAATGAGAAACAGTTATTTAATGACATAACATTTGGATATTTCTTGCATTAAGGACAAATCAATATTATTGAATTTCCATGTTAGAAGTGTTTTGAAATATATGTAGAAAACAGTAGAAGAGGAAAAGTGCCCATAACGTCATTTATAACGTTACACATTGCCAACTTTTAGCTGCAACATACCAAAACAGATAAATCTTTCTTCAAATGTCATTTCATGTGAAGCGTTTTGGATTAATTTCAGCTATAAAGATATATCTTTTGAAGTAAGATCTCACTAGGATACGAAGTATAAGTCCTTTCAATTGTCTTTGACAGGTTTCTACACATCCTTTGGGTATGTCTTTCAATGGGATGGATATTTCTCTTTATCCTTGGGTATGGTTACGTTCCTTGCTATCCTGGACCTGCTGAAATATCTACAATTTAATTACCATATCTTCTTGGCGTACAAGACGATCACAGCGTTTCGCAGAGAGCTTTTTCATTTTACAATAGCTCTATCAGTTCTTATTGTTGGTTTCGCATCTTTGATTAATCTGATATATGGTCCCACGGAAAGGGGTTTCAGAAGCATTATATCCGCAATACTGACTCTGTTTCGTATGACAATCGGAATGATCAAATTCCGCAATGACATAGATCTGCCAGCACTAGATATATTTGTCATGTTTGCAATATACGCGTTAGTCGCTACGCTTGTATTTGTTAATCTTTTAACAAGTTCGCTGAATTCTCACATCACACACATTAAGCAGTTGATTAGAGACGGGAAGACACCGTTCGACTGGTATCTCAGTCGACACTTCTGGAATCGTCTGACAGGTTTATTGACCGTATGTGGTGTTCCAAGACCACGCAATAGAAGAAAGAAAGGTTTGTTGAGCTTTCGAATATATTTAGATACACGGTTTAAGTTTCTTTTATGATCTCATTGATATGTAATTATAATTTTTAGTATCTTGATTTGTCTGTTCTCAGCTGGAAATTTATTATTGATATTCACAGCTGTGGAAGTATACGGTCTATAAAGTGCTTTGCGACAAGAAATTGTTACCGTCTTGTTGAGTTATTGATCTCACAAAGAATCACTTCTACCAGTTATAATAATACACTAATTATTTACTTTCAATTCAGATCATCTTCACGATATTGACCTACACCAGGTAATAGAAAGTTGCCTTTTTCGTTTTCTTGTTTTTTTCGCTCTTTTGTGTACACGTATTCAATAATCCCTTACCGTAATAACTTTATTTCGTCTAGTATACATCTTGCATTTTCCAATACATTCAGTGATTTCAATTTAGATAACAGGTTTTCATCATTTTCGTCCTATGAACGTCCTTGTCAATCAAAGGCATGCCGGGGGGGGGTCCTGGAGAAAAACCTTCAAACTGTCGCAAGTAACAGACGATGTTATTGATATTTTTAAGATTTTAATTGAAAACCTCAGTAGAACGTATACACGTTGATTGCTAGCTTATTCACTCAAGTGATAGTATATTACAGCGATAACAATAAAGGTATTGATATTATATTATAGGTAAAGCTTAGACGATCCAAAAAGCTGCAGGATAAAGTATGAATGGTTAACAAAGAATAAGTTTTCTTCTTTCATAATTTGGTACAAATATTTAAGAATGTAAATCAATAATTATGTGCAAATATTTCTTTATTCTTTGCTCAGTATTAAATGTTGTGTGTTTACCAATGACATCATTACCCATGTTTTGCCGTCTCCTTTTTCGCCATTATTGTCGTAGGGCATCAATTTTGAGCCGTTTTTTCAGTTGTACGTTTGCGTTATATGTTTATTGTTTTCAATTTCAATAGAAGAGCGAGATTAAGTTCGACCAATTCCTGTCAACCGTAATGCTATTGTTCCGAGACGACGACAATGAAAGGACGGAAAAAGAAAACCTACGTCTTATATTGGTAAACCTGAGACGTGGATGTCGACGTAGGGCTACATCAAATGGAATCCAATACAGGTATAAGCTGTTCACTAACGATCAAGAAATGTTGTTTATTCTTATTTCTACAACCTCATCAGAGAGCCGATGAAACTTAAATATGAATATATATAAATATTTTTTTCCGAGAAATTTTCCGCTGCATGTAAATTTTCGACCTTTTTCGCCCTCCGTAATGAGGGCAAATACATCACTACAGCGACATATTTAGTAAATAGCATAATGCATATAGCAATTCATTGTGAAGAACGAATTAAACACTTAGTAAATATTTATTTCTTAGGTGAAGGGCGAAAGTTTGACTGGGCGAAAATTTCACATTACACAGCTGTAAGGTATAAAAGCCATAGCAAACTCGATTAATTTATCAATTATATACATACATATATATTATATAAAAACTTTATGCATTAGAGTGTGACAGTTCCCAGGGTCACCCTTCGGATTCGCCTCGGGTGACAGTGATAACCTCGGGGTGACTGTAGGCACTGTCAAACTCTAATGCATGTAGTATTTAATTTATTATACAGAAAGTCAATGAGCTGTGGAGAATTATCACATCAAATCACTACGAAAACCCAATGGTCCTCTGCATTTGAAATAAAGATACGTTAGACTTACTGCACAATTACAACATTTCCGGGTATGTCTGTGTTTATCTAGCAGACGGCCTGTTTCAAATTTACCAAATCAAAGAAGCGCTTGAAAAACTCTCTCATGTTAGTGTTAAAACGTCGTATCGATCACCGGCGAGTAATACACAGTAGCGACATGGAATGCATGTGGGCCTACAGGCGCTGTGAATCGCAATGACAAAAATGATCGTTGAAACGAACCGTACGCGCATCTTCTTTGCGCGGTCACTTTTTTTGACTGTCAAACCACACTGTCGCCCGTTGCTAGGGCGTTGGGAAGACCATTGACTCAAAGTTAAACTGAATGTGACAGTGTGAAATGAACAATTGGTCTCGACCAATCAGATTGCAGGATTTGAACTAGAGGTATAATAATATACTTTATCATATCGAATCTTATTGTAATGATACAGTCGGTTAATAAGTCAATAATAGCTATTGCCTATTTGTATTGTCCTTGAAACAATATTTCTGTTTCAGTTGAGAGTAATCGTTTTTTTCAAACTCATTCGATCGCCGAATGACAAAAAGAAAAGGTTAATTACATAACGGTACATTTGGCAATTATTTACATCATTTTCACTTCATTATTTGTCGGTCCAGTATATAATGTTAAAAAGATTCCATAACTGTCTTTTGCAGCTTGACAATGTTTTCGATGATCAGATTACGCAAACATGGTCTTAACGAATTGTGTACACACAAATTACAATGTTCTAGTCTGCAGGGATAGCTATTGCGATTAGCATTACTTGTCAACAGTCTACTGCTGGTATTAACGGTATTGATCTTTACATATGTATTTCTGATTTCAGGGGTTTGCTATTTGCGAATTATCATGTATGCAAAATCGGAGGTATGCATGCAATATGAAGTTTGTGAAATATCACGAACGAGAACAGTTATGCTTCATTTATTGAAAAGGTTGAAAAAAGGCAAAGCTATTCCAGATTATGCCCGTTTGTTAAGTCAGTTCCTCTATAAAATGAGCATGTTTCTCTTTCCCGAACATCTTATTTTACAGATATTCTAACGACTGGTCGGAGGCAGATGACACGTTAATCATTGAGTTTCTATCTGAAGTGGTCAGCTGTAGAATTGATGTGGATTGCTACGCGATATCTGAGGCCGATAATCAGGGATTGATTCCATACGGAAATTATACTGACCCACTCAGTATGTTCTTCAGAATCAATTTACTACATGCACGTGCATTTTCAAGGAGCATGGACGTCCAGGGTGGCAGACAATCTCCGGTAAGCACACAATCATCATATATTCAGCTGATATAGTAAAATTTAAGGAAACATTAAAAGTTTAGTAACACAAAACTTGAGAAAAGAGACAATACTGTATACCAGAATTTTTTCGCAAAGTCAAACTTTTATTCTTTGCCGGTAACCTTTCACGTTTAATTTCTATATCTAACATGCTGTTTACACATTTTCGCTGTGATGATTAATTCACCTTCCTAAAGGTTGGACGAAAAAGGCGAAAATTGAACTGTAGCAAAAATTTCCTCAGTATACAGTATTAATTTGTTCGACTCTATAAACGATTAACGTGTATCAAAAAAACATAGCGAAAAAGTCCAAGTTTTGCTTTTCCTGTTTAAAGTCATATTTTGTAACGAAGTTGACTAACTTTAAATAGATAATTCGCTGCCTCGGCTTTCTTTCACGACAGCTATTGTTAAACTTTCAATAAATATTTGTTATTGTTTGATTTTCCGTGACCTTTTTCTTTGGGTCCTTAACATGGCGTTTAACAAAATAACGTCATATTTACAGTTATGACTTAGAAAGGAAATTGAATTTTCAAGAAAAATGCAAGAACATAGCAGTAAGGTTGTGAGAGGAGTCCGTCACGTACACACGTATATAGATCGATTGTCTGATAACAACATGGGGTTTCCCTTGGAGCTCCGCTTATTTGTTCATTGAATCAGCTTCCATCCGGGCTTAATCGTAATAAATATAGGCTAAAAATAACTGGTAAAGTGATTATATGTTACTCTTGTTTTATGGGGGGGGGGGGGTCATTAAATGCTGAAGTGACCTTGTTTTTATTTTTTATTTTTTAGCTTTTACACGTACTCAAATGTTTGTGTTGGCGATGAGATATTGATTTTATGTCTAGTCTGAAAGTAAAGTACAATCTGAAAGCAACGTAGGTCATTGTTGTAAAAGAAGAATCGGATGAAAAGTGATATGACGGTTTCCTGTAGTTCTCTGAAAACGTTATATATTTTCATTTATTTTTATATCTTTTATGATGCATATGACCGACCCATCGATACAAATGTTTCTACAGGACCAGATTTGTGTTTATATATTTTCAAGTGCTATGTAACTATCAAAGTATCATCCACCCACCTGTTTCGCCGACTGACATTCCTCATCACGAATAGTGGTAACTCTGGTGACTGGCGACAACAAACCGCCCGACAAACCATGGCACGGGAAGGGGAGGTAACTACAATCAAATGAAAACAGTATCTATAATAACCATACAAGTTGCTTTATCAGAGATATTTTACTCAATCATAGAAGAAGAAGAAAAAATGAAGATAATCTGTATCGCTTAGTTACTCTCTTTGATTTGATTTTATAGATTTAGTTAGTTAAACTGCTCAAACGGGTTCCGTCAACTTTGATTGTTTCCGTGTATGGTACATAAATAATTGATAATACAGATTAAGTATAAATCGACTTGTGAGCTTTCCATCTCAGCTTCTGTTTTCTTCTTTTCAATGAAAAATAATACAAATGTCCTTAAATTTGAGTCCCTACACTTCTAAGACATTTATGTATGTTAACACATTTAGATGGTAATGATTTTTTCCAGGTATATCTATCCGCTTCCATTCCTTATTTTCCACGGTACATTCTGGCTGTAGCATCCGACCTTTGGCCTGGTATTGCACCTGCCATCCAACAAAACAATGCTTTTGAACATGTTCTTTCTAAAACCGAAGATGTATTTTACCTCCCGGGGTTGCACAAGAAAATAGTATTCATGTTTCCGGAGGAGTCTGTCTCAGTGAACACCGTCATCCAGATATTGGTAATATATAACGTTAATTGCCTATGTTTGCATTAA
The DNA here is from genome assembly GCF_002113885.1 of Mizuhopecten yessoensis. Classification (NCBI taxonomy): domain Eukaryota; kingdom Metazoa; phylum Mollusca; class Bivalvia; order Pectinida; family Pectinidae; genus Mizuhopecten; species Mizuhopecten yessoensis. The sequence continues at coordinate 55,195 of NW_018407280.1, read as the reverse complement.
TGAACATTGATAAAACTCATATAGTCATATATATTTTGAAAACGATTTTGCTAGGCTTTAATTACAGTTTTCATAAAAAGGGTAATTTTGTTTGGTTATTAAATCAATAAAAATTACTTAAATGAACATATTTTTTAAAGAACCTATGTTTCTATCTGCCCTTCAATCATTGCAGTAATTACAATTTGTGTGGACCTTTTTACACCTTAGGATTAAACGTATTCATGAAATCAATAGGAATTAATCACTTGAGAAGAAATTTTGAAAGCGTATTGCATATTTCTAATCATTTTCTACGCAACTTATAAGAGTTTCTATATGACGTGTCAATGATTAGTACGGTATGTACACTGACACCTTCTTCAGACAAATGACCAGTGAAGCGTACACAGAGGTGTAAAATGAGTACGACTTGTCCACCAAATCGATGTCCAATCGGCTACGCTGTAAGCGTATGTACAATAGTTGTTATATATGAACTGAAATTACTCGATTCAACTACGCTGTGTTTAATACTTATTGTATCTTATCCGTAATATTGAAAAGAAACTTAAGAAAGTGAATAGTTGTTACTCTTTTGAAATCATAAAGAGTAACTGAAAATGCATACTGACATACAAGTTGTGCCGTCGATATACATGTACCTCTACTGGCTCTTCCGTAGTAGAAGAGGAAAAAAACAAATAATACAAGAAGTAAAGATTGAGCTCTGGTTTCCTCCACATTAAGATCCCCCTCTTGCAACCATGCGGATTAACAAGAGTGATTAATACAAGTTGAAATAACTTGTTTTACAATTCCTGTAAAATATAAATGTTTATACTTAAAGTACTGTTTTTTAGGACAGGTTTTGTAACTTCATTTCGCTGTAATCCGTTACAATTGTGTCCTCTTTCTTTTGACGCATAGTTATTGCTTTTCCATATACGAAAATCAACGTTGACTTCAATTGCGATACATTGTGGTAAAAAAAAACATTTTGATGAGTGATGTATTGATGGAAATTATAATCGTGTTAATGCCAGGATTCCTGAAAATCTCCCTGATCAGAATAACATGTCCATCCGTTATAATTCACGGTGTTATATTCTTGTCTTGCTGTAAATTTATTCACTTGCACCCTCAAAACGGAATAAATGTATACATGGACATTATAAACAGAATATAAATTGTTTCGCGGGGAATTTTGTATTTGAACTAAGAAAGGTTTATTATTAATCTTCACTAAGAGTAATATTTTTTTCCATTTTTAAATATTTTTGTTAGAACTTATATCAATTATTTAGCATAAGCTGTTGCCGTAGGAGAAACAAAACAAATCCTATTCTATTGTGGGAATTTATTAACGACAATAGAGTTTGTCATCAAGAACGTCAAAATAGGCCTTTGATACATAATGAATATAAGATAAGTATAAGAATATCGTAAGATGTCCCCCTTATGTCCAGTATGTGTAAGCAATGCGTAAGATAGAAAAAAACACTTCAAAATGTAAAACTACCCCGTGTAACTTCCAAAACATATCGACATTTGTCGGAACTAGCTCATTAGCTATGTCATATATTATAGTGTTTTGAATGCTGTAGTATATATACTGTACATGCATTCGTCATTTTATTATTCAAGTGAACTTATATACAAATGTCATTTCCATATTAAAACTCAGATAACGCACTTTTGTTAGGAAGTACGTGTAGTCTACAGCGAACACGTACAGTTACTGAGTATAGGCTTGTTTCTGTTAAACACGGTCTTCGTAACTACGGCTGAAATTAAAAAGAACAAAACATTTGTATCTGTTATTCGCATCATTTCACAATTTCTCCATGAATAGTGAACTTAATATTTTCATTGAACCTTGTTATTTTGCATCACCTAAATGTATTAGTATATCCATTGGTAAGAAAAATTGAAATAAAGTTGTCCTGGGCATATATTTAAAAAAGAAATATTTTCTGCCGGATATGTATATTTTTTTATTGATAAATTATACATCAAACTGAAACTCTGTTCTATATATAATCGACTTGTTAAACGTTTTAACTCTTCATTATAGAATGCTTTTTTATCTTGCTAGTTGGAACCGGGAGATAAATTTCCTATATTACACGTATTGGCCAGGGGTGACGTATCGGGACCAATCACAGTGCAGTATATTGTAAAGAAAGTACTCGATCGACCGACTGCAGGTGACGAACGTAAAATCCTATTGAAAAATTGTATACGTGACTTGTTATTATTATTGATACATTGTTAATTCCAAACGGTGTTTCGAACTTTTTATTTTTAATTATCAAAAGTTATTATTCAGCATCATATCTAGTCTCGTTCAACCAGACTCTTGTTGTCTGCGCAAGCTACGCCGAACAGAGAGGCTGGTCAAAACCAGTGCTATCGTTTTGTGAAGTCATAACGAGGCTTACCAGAATTCTGGTAAATTATTTTATTGGTCAAAGGTAGACACACCCTTTTCAACTTTTGAAGTCATAATTCGAGTGGTTCAAAATTGTATACTTTGATTATTAAAAAACCTTACCTGTACATGCATTCCTGAAGTATCAGTGTTTTCACTATTATCGCGTAAATGTAAGAAAATGCTTCAAATCTTAAGAATGATTTAGTGTTTTGAATGGAGTACAAGTAAAATCTCACTTGCCTTGCATGCTTTTTTTCAATCTCAGTCAGACTTGTTGACGTTGTGCTTAGTTATGATTTATTTAGTGGAAATATACAGCATTATTCTGGAGATTTGACACATGTTCTTACATTTTTCTCGATAATAGTGAATTCACCGATACTTCAGGAATGCATGTACAAGCAATAGTTTTCATTAATTTCTTTATTCTTTGAATCGTATAACGGCGTTGACATAACGTACGGAAACGAAAGTAAAAACACTACCCTCTGATGATGGTAAAGTACTGTGTTGGACCATACTCTTGAATTACCAGTGATGAAGCGTCTGGATGAACGAGACTACATCATATCAAATTGTGTTTACAGATCAGAAACCGGAAATCAAGATTTTGACAAAGCAAGGGGATCTGGACTGGAAAGAAGGAGTTACCGGTAAAAGAATGTCCGACAAAGACTTAAGCGTCCAGATCGATTGTCTACCGAAAGGGTAAGTTATATAAAATAAAGCAGCTTTCTGTAACTGGCAGAAATAATTGTGTATCCAATGTTTTCTTCATGTTAACATATTGGAATCAGAAAATGCGTTAGAAGGAATATGAGTGTTTAATATGTGTTTATGAGACTGTGTTGTTTAGGTTTTAAGTAAGGTTTCAGTTATAATAAATGTTTTACCACATACATGGATTTGTGCTATTTTTCATGTGTGATACTGCTAAGTGTGATAAGAGTAAACCTTGAACATATCCGAACGACACACGACTCAACTACCTATCACGCGTCATACCATTTTTCCTTCCGGTTACAAAACGTCTCAGGAAACACGCTTTTATTACATCTTATTAAATGTTATTGGAAATATTGAACTGTTATACATTCCTGGTTATAGTGTGTAGTATATGATACAAAAGACAATTTTATGACCATTTCTATATCATTTTATTTATCGACTCTCAAACAATATTCGCTCTTGGGCCTCCGCGCCCTAGGACCGATACAGAGGTTTCTGGTTGATACGGAGTAGAAAATGGTATTAGTTGAATAATAATCTAAAAGTATAATACGGTTGCTGAACATTTTCCATGGATACTCATATTGTACGCACATGTATCTTCGAAAAAAGAGTCTGCGCAGATTGATATATAATCTCTATGCATAAATTAACGAATGACTTTATCATCGCATTATGTTCGAATTATTCAGAATGTATCAGTCATGAGTCTGCCTTTATTAGATCGGGTATACTTTTTCATTTGATAAATTATTACTATTATAAGTGAAAATAGAAAACTGTTGAGATTTTGTTCATTTCAGTGTGAAAACATCAATCGCACCGTGTGAATCAAATTACGCACTTGTAAGTATTACTTTGTGATTAAATATGCACGGCAAACATATTAGTTAAACAATAAACATATGTCCTTTTTTAAATCAACGCATAATACATATGAAGTTATGTTTTATATTCTTCAAATAAATTAAATACAGGTCCTTTAAATGTCCAAACAAGGATACTTTTATAATTCCATTTTTTGTGACACGTGATTAGTAACTAAGTGAAATACTTAATCTGGAAACCATATAATGATGTCTCCAATAGAGATCTTTGTAAATCACAATATACAAAGGTTATAAAACTATCAATCTTTTAAACATATATAATATTAACTTTAAGGTTAAACAATTTATGCTATTTTGTTCGTTTTATTATTGTAGTCGTTCAGAGGGAGAAACCGGCGTCTTGGTAAGATTGACGATGTTTATCTTGCTTGGATAATGCTACCGATGATATATATATATATCCATTATTATACAATCTAAGTCTATTATCAGATTCAGTTATAGTATCTATATGATATAATCTTTTTAAGTAAATGTTTTAAACGTTTTGCAAGCACTTGCATAATTTGTGCATAGATGTAATTACTATAGATGACTCATGTTCTTCATTCACAATCATTATAGTACTTAGACAGGAACACGTTTCACAAAGAAGTTATTTTCCTAATTTTAAGCAATACTGATTCTTTAAATTACTATTTTGTAGATCACGAGAAGGAAACTCTTTTAGGGATATACCAGAAGAGGATTCGATCAAAATATTGGCGAATGATTGGACGATCTCTCGGATTTACACAAGATGTTCTAACAGAAATAGAAAATCGGAAACCAAGATCACTCGAGGAAAAGGCTTGTATCGTCTTAGGACGATGGCTGAAGAGAAATACAGAGAAGAGTCTGTTCCAGATACGGGATGCATGGATGTAACTGTGTGTAGGACATTCTCGATCATAGTATCGTTCGGTTTAAACTAACCATGCTACTTGTTATATGTCGTATATGCTAGATTGTACATGCTTATAGTATAAATATTCATTTTATAAATTTTGATATAGTGACATATCTGACTAAATATTAATGGGACGTTTGTAGCTTCATGTAGAATTAGACTATGACATGCATTCAATAATTGTATATCGTACATTTTCATTGTCATGGAGATTTATGTATCTGTGGACAACTGTATTGGTCGGGTGAGCATCCTTTCATATATTCATGCCACATTCATTTCACATCTTTTTGGATGCCGTGTAGAGCATCCATAGCGGTCCTTGCCAAGCCTGGGCAAATCAAAACCAAACTACAGACTTTCTTCTTCCGCGGAAGATCTTTAAATACTGTGTTGATTATTTCCTGGTATGATTAATGATATAAAATGATGAAATACGTATAAAAACGATCATTAAATCTAAGAAAAAAGGTTAAAACTTTACGAAAAGGTGATTTTTTCAGTGAGCATCATGAACTAAATCAATCTCAGATTCCTACGCTTTTTGGACCGAATAATTTCTTCACAAAAAAACTAACAACACTTTAGCTCCTTCCGCGAAAGATCTTTAGATAATGTGTTCATTATTTCATAATATGATCAATGCTATAATATGGTTAAAAATATCGGTATAAGACAAAAAAAAAACAAAGAAAATATGTAAAGATCTCTAACAATGGCGTTTTTAATCAGTGAAAGTTCCGAACTATATTTGGTTCAAATTACTACGCCTCGTATTCCAATACTCTTAAAGTGTGTGTGTAAGAGTTTTCTCCCCTTGTCCATCATTGCGTAGTTTCATGCTCGCGACTTGTTGAACGACTGTTTGATAACTGTCCTTGATAAAAAATAAAAAAAAGGCTTCGTGTTTTCTAAAGAGAATGTTGACTTATACTAAAGTAGCCGTCAGCAGCTGTGCCTAACGAGTTTGTAGATAGCTTCCCAATACAGTCTCAAGATAATGGCCCGATTAGTATAATAGAAATGCTTCGTGAATATAGCATATTGAACATCAAACATTAAAACCGTATATATATATATTATTCACATTAACCAGAAACTGAATAATTATATAGGTCTTCAGCCTTCGTTACAATATCGGGAGAAGGAGAGATACACAAGGGACTTGCATAAGTCCGTGATTACACGCACTGGCAATAATACAATCTCGTTTGATTTTTTTTGTATAACTAATCATGATAATCACAAATTGTAATAATAATATCAAAATTATTTATATATATTATCTATATAACATTTTTTTTTTTTTAATCGTAAACTTTCCCATAATCTTACGGGACAATTTTGGTTTGCAGGGTTGTCTGGTCAAGGTCACTGTTACTATTTTTAAAAAGATCATTGTCTGCGCTGTAGCAGCTTCATTCCTTGAAGGATTTCCATCGATTTGAAACACTAATTAAGGACCATAATATCAGACAAGTTTCAATTGACTTAGCAATACTCTGCTCGTTATATATATTTTTATTGAAAATTATGATTAAGGGATGGGCTATTATGCCCCTTACTCAACAACTTGTTCTTTATTTTTTGCCGCCATTCTGTACTGATATACCACCTTTTTAATTCCATTATTTGAATCGTTCATACACAGTATCACTGAGTGCCCTCGGCACTTTGATTATTCATCCGGTTGCGTGGTTTGCAGTTCCGAAACACTAATGATGTTTTTAAAAGGCTATTCTCAGTCGGATCAGTAGAATCACCATACATTTTACCGAAAGCGTCTGGCAAATGAGATTAAGACCTGTTCAATTAATCAATGTATGATAGCAAGTGACAATTTCTGAGCAATATATATTTAGCTAAAACCAGTACCGAAGAAGAAGTCTTATCGATGAGTAATGTCTATGCACGATAGACGGTTAAAAGAGGTAAAACTATAGAAAAAATCAAAGTTAATGTTGCAAAGAGCAAGCGCGGAACCATTATCTGCAATTCTTAGTAAAGTTCCATCATACATGTAAGATATAAGCAAAACGCAGGATCTGCGCATTTTCCAAGAGTCCTTTCGCTACAATATTGTAAAGTTATTGTATTTGTTGCTGCAGCACAACTTTCTGGTGCGTATCACTTGTATGTTACACATATCTTATATTTTAGTCATCTAATGTAATTTTGTGTAATTAATGCAAGTTCTAGCTGACTACAGTTTTTAGTAGATAATTATAAACATAGCTGTATAGTAGATGTACCTTAAAATGCTTCGTCAGGATAAGAATAGAAAGGTATAATTTAAGTATTTAATCTACAACCAT
>NW_018407280.1:42831-44058 GCF_002113885.1 Mizuhopecten yessoensis | reverse complement strand
CAGCCTAGCGATTGGTAAGGTTATGTTAACCAATTAACTAGCTATTCGCGAGTCAGCGATTTTGCTTTGACATATTCAAGGGGTGTCAGAGAGCGACAATGAGCGTAACCCCTTGAGTATCGAGGACGGGAGTAATATCAAAATGTTTTATTATCATTAGTTTCTTTATACCGACTTTTGACCAAAACGACTAATGTACACCAAACTAGAAACTGATTTGACATAGTGTGTATGATTGTCTGGTGTTTTAGCGTCTTTATTAAATAACACATTTGAAGGACGCTGTTACGAAAAGTATTTCCGTTTGATAGTTGAGACGAAATTATTGACAAATGTGGGGTATCTTTGTCAGACTTAAAATCAGTAATTGATAATATAGCTTTTTTATGGTAAACTCGTCATTTTTCCGACGCTGCTAAGTCTGAGGTCTGTATGTGATACAAACCTACTAAAATGTTATGATTGACCTACTATTTATATTATAATCTATGTAAGTGTATACTTACATACATGTATATACAATATGTCGCCATACAAATCTAAGATGAAACTTTGATATTTTAAAGTGCGATTTTCCCTGTTTTGCAATTTCAGTATTACTATGTTTCGGAAAGTAAGATGAAAAATGAAAGGGAGTAAGGTCACATAAAATACTTATCTTTATCACATTGAACGTTAGATTGTTAAAATGAAACCTGAAGTAATGTAAAATATCTTCCTGACACTAAAAGGTTAGCAACACGCGCGGTAAACGTCGTATAATACATATCTTTATCACATTGAACGTTAAATTACTAAAGTGAAACCTGAAGTTTAGACTGGTTACCAGCCCCTGGTCTTATGTAACATATCTTTATCACACTAAAAGGTAAGCAACGCATGTGCGGTTAAAGGTTGAAGGAATGTTAACCATGAGTTAAGTGGCACGCGCGGAGTATGACGTCTTATAAGATACAATGAACCTTTGTCACACTTTGAAGATAGGTGAACCACTAGAGAAGTGACGCACGTGAAGTATGACTTTTGTAAGATCTAAAAGTCACACATTAGGGAAATTAGCAGTAAGCTAGGTGACAAATATAAGGTAATAAGAAATGCAAGGCTTGAAATGACATATTGAAAAACGTTTACTTCTCATTAACATTAATTATGCTATAGCTTGTTTTAATGGAATCTACGTAACGCGGAAGAATAAAGTAAGTAAGGTATTTTCGTTTGCCGAAGTTG
>NW_018407280.1:35772-42422 GCF_002113885.1 Mizuhopecten yessoensis | reverse complement strand
CCGGTAGTTAGTCGGACTCGTGTAGATATCACTACGCCTGTGTTACGGTCTCCTAACACGAAACTAGCCTTGGTATTGTTTTATAGTGTCAATGCAGAGCAAATGAAAATATAAATGTAAATCTATTTATCACCAAATCATTGCTAACATAAAACAAATAGCCAACAACCCTGCTGGTAGGTGTGTCGTTATATTTTTGTAGACGTTCCCATCACGACCAATGATCCCCGCTGGATAGGTGCTTGGTGGGCTGGATTCATCCTTTTCAGAAGTGTGACTATCCTAACCGGTGTTCCACTCTTGTGCTTCCCTCGACGACTCCGACCACATGCTATTTTTAAACCAAAGAAATCAGCGATCAATATCCAAGGAACATTAAAGGGTATTTTATGTTGACACTTACTGAATATAATGTGATTCGTCTATATTTGATGACTAGGTTTGACAAAAGTATCCCGGGCTCACAGTTTCTATCAGAATTTTAATATTTCCATCATCCAGTATAGGGCAGCAATGTATGTAGCAATGCGTATTGAAACATCACTTTATCACACAGTTGCTTCACCTGCATCAGAGAACAAAAACTATTCGGCTGTAGATGCATAAAAAACACTCTTCTAACTGCTCAATATTAGATGTGATAGTTTTAGACTGTGGTTAATATCACGTTTGATATATGTCACAGTGTAGAATATATCTGCTAGGTCACATTGATTAAAATACAATAGTTCAATAGTAGAACTGAAAAACAGTATTGTTGATATGTCAAGGCTAATCAACCCTGATCAGCATTTGCCGTCACTCTCCTGGCTTAAAACACCTAAATATTGTACGTTTTCTCTTGTATGCGTGTTTGTAGGCCATTGATGTAGTACAAAAATGTACTGAAATATGTGTAGTTCGATAGCGTAACGGACACTTGGAATTGATAAAAATGAAACAATACCAAGATATTTCAAATAAAATATATTTCCTGGCATACCTGATGATTGTTCATAGAACAATGTCAATTGCTCCACAACGTCATTTAAAAATGGCAGGGAAAAGTCGTGATTTTTTTTTGTTCACCAAACTCACTTAGTTGGTTTTTAGATCCATAGAAAATACGTGCTGAAGCCTATTTGCCTTTCAATGTTTGAAAATTCATTAATTCTAGTATTTATTTTAGCCAGGTGTTTATTATTTGTTTTAATGAGACGACCGATCATTACATACAAAGATATATAATAGACAAACAGCTTTATTATTAGAAAGAAAACATATGAATTGTATATAATGGTGTAACAACGATGAATTCCCGCCCAGTCAGGCAAACCGTTTTTATTTTTATTTTTTGTTAAATATCGGTATCGGTCACAACGATAAACTCTATCGAAAGTTTCACTGACATCAAATAAAAATATTATATCCCGTCTTTTGCCTAAATGATTAAAATCCCCATACAAAACATATATTATATCTATGAATTGATATATATTACAAATCTGAAGTTTTGAACTACATGTAGATTTATAAATTTGTCAATATTACAGTTTTTTTTATCCATGGCGGCTGTATTATCTGTTCCAGACTTTATGGGTGACATCTATCAGATTATCCGGAATCCCGTGTATACGCTGAATATATGCGGGTGTATGGGGGTGTTTGTGATATCAGCCTCGCTCTCGTTTACACCAAAATATCTGGAGACACAGTTTTCACTTCCAGTTTGGCAAGTAAATATGATTATGGGTATGATTAACTAAATAATGAATTTACTACACGATTTGCTGAGAATGCCATTTTTCGGTATCAGCTCTATTGCTGTCAAACAAGACAACGAGCTTCAACGATTATAATCTACAACTCTACTATGAAGTCAAAGGGATGCAAGTTCGTACTTCCGTCTCTATAGCTGCACTAGATAACTTATTTTGAGCATAATTGTACTGATTCTAAGCACGAAAATGTCAAAACGACTATCAGGTATATTGAACAATTTAATTCAGAATCAATTTGTACATTGATTTATTTCTGAGATTTGGTTTAAACTTTGTTTTATTCAAATTTTGGGTAATACATTTAAATACAAATTGTACGTTTTATAGAATAGAAAAGGAAACAAAAAGAAGTGTCGTGACACTTATGTAAATTTGTTACCTGCTTAATAATCAATAGTTTTAACACTAGCTATAGGAATAAAGTAACAAATACGGGAATATGAGAGAGGAAATGCAGTGGAAACCAGGAATGAATAATATATCAATATCCATGTGATCATTAGATGTTAATATAATATTGCTATATTGCAATGAGTATGTGGAACACGATTCTGTATAATATTACTATGTTATTGTGGATGAAATTTTCAGCAATGCTGTAAATGGACACTCGATGACATATCATAAATTACCACTGAATAACTATTGACAAATTGAGTATGTCAAAAAACACAGCAATAATTATTAAAAAAAGGTTCAGTGCACATAAGTCCATAAAACCCTTTCCCGCCTCGTCCCTGGCACATCCTGTTCCTTCTAGGTAACAAGTTACTTTATCAATTCATCATAATCATGGCAGTTATGACATAATATGGTATGTATTAATGCATTGGCAAAATCACTGAACAAACATAAAAATCTAAATACATTTTAAAACATACTAGTAAAACGGCCACACGTTAATATTGACACATTTTAGTGTTGAGTACATGATTCTGGACGGCTAGAAAAATTGTAGTTTTGTCTTGATGGGTTAGAGCATCATCACCATAGAGGAAAAGGTAAGAAGGTAAATGATTCGACAAACTGAGAATATGAAGCTGTCTAAGTGCTGTATATCTATTACAGGTTGGCAAATAATGTTTTGAATTTTCATTTGCACCACAGGAACAATTCGGGGAGGGCATAATGATTTGTTCATTTAGATATCTACATGACATTCGCAGTCTTGCATGGAAGATTTGACCCAGACGTGATCCTGAAAGTAGTATGAAGGTGGAAATGCTTTACTATTAGATTTCAGAAAGGCTTTTAAATGGGAAATGGAAGGGTTATTTCTAACATGTAATGAAAGATAATTATAATTGTTTACAGCAGATGGAAGAAATGCATGTAGATAAGTATTTGTTTTATAAAGAATAGGTGTCAGACATGATGGGTCAGAAAGTCTGGTATTATAACTATGAACATCACTAACTGAATTAGGTAAGAGATTATAGAGATACTCTGGAGTATTTTGATAATTTGATTATGGAATTGTAATAATTTATGATGGAGTCTACGGTCTATTAATTTATTCCATCCAACTTCTGTATAAAGTTTGTCTACGATTGCAAGTTTAGTAGCATCTGAAACAATCCTAGCAGCTTCCAATATGACATTCTCTAGTTTAGAAATGTATTCTTTGGGAATGCGATCCCAGACACTATCAGCATATTCTACTAGTGGTATAATAAACGAAAAATATATACTTTGTAATGTTTGCCTGTCGAGTTTAAATTTTAGAGCTCGCATAATATTTAATCTAGACGTCGCTTTCTGAATAATTTGTTTGACATGTTTAACCCAATTGCAATATTGTTTGGAAAAAAGAACTACCATTTGTTAGTCTTTCACAATAACACATTTTAACGATATTGCTATATTATTTGAAGTTTTCTTTTTCTTATATTCCTTATTCTTTTGTGCCTTCATTTTCAATTATATATTTTTAATTATCTCAAAAGCCATCTTCATATGACAAGGATCGTTGTAAGCACGTTTACGTCACTAAAGCAAAACAAAAACAAAGAACAGTTACAACGAAAATAAAGTTTTCGTAATGATTTCCATACTCAAACTGCCCATTTCACCATGATCTGCAGCCAGCACAGCTGTTGAGTAGTTTCATTGACACGAAATTATCATTTAGAAAAACAACCCATAAAACACAGTTTTCTATCGTAGACAAACAAACAAAAGAAAGCCAAAATAACATTTTTCTTCATGATTGACAACTTCATGATATTTTCAATAGGAACTCTTTACTACAAGACTAATTGAATGCGATTTTGATATGTTTAACGGTAGATGACATTTCATACGTTAGTGATATGTAGTTAAATGACATTTGTAGCACAATTTGTTTAAGCGAGAAAAGATATTCTGTTACAAGTACAGAATGTCCTTAAGCTTTATCAATTGAATCAGGTGAAATCCTGCTATATTATTAATGCGAGGTTATTTAAATGACATCCGATATACGACACTGACTATTAACGACATTCTTAACTTAATATTATCTAAATGACTGCCGCTATAAGACACTGAGTGTTAGCGACATTCTTAACGCGAAACTCTTTAAATGACATCTGTTATACGACACTGACTATTTACGACATTATTAACGCGATACGATTGAAATGACATCCGTTTACGACACCGACTATAAACAACATTCTCAAAGTGAGATTATTTAAATGACATCCGCTAAAGAACACTGAATCTTTACGACATTCTCAAAGTGAGATTATTTAAATGACACCCCCTATACGACACTGGCTATTTACGACATTCTTGAAGTGGGATTATTTAAATGACATCCTCTATGCGACACTGATTATTTACGACATTCTTAGTTTGATACTATTAAAATGACATTCGTTATACGACACTGACATTTACGGATATTATTAACACGATACTATTTAAAAGACATCCGCCGTACGACACCGACTATTTACGACATTATCAAAGTGAGATTATTTAAATGACATCCGCTGTACGACATTGACTTTTAAAGATATTATTAACGCGATACTATTTAAATGACATCCGCCATACGACACCGACTATTTACGACATGATTAAAGCGAGAATATTTAAATGACATCCGCTATACGACACCGACTTTTTACGACATTCTCAAAGTGAGATTATTTAATTGACATCCGCTGTACGACATCGACTATTTACGACATTCTTAGCTTGATACTATTTAAATGACATCCGTTTTACGACACTGACTAGTTACGACATTATTAACGCGATACGAGGGGACTATCGTTTTCCTCTCCGTCCGTCTGTGTAAGTAACACGAATGTTTGTCAGCACTCTAGCGGTTCGTTTATTGATGAAATTTGATCAAACTGCTGCACACAAATACAAAGGACCATAAAATCGCGGGCTAGTTCTAATTTCAGGGTTGTTGGGTCAAGGTCAAAGTCACCGTTACTATTTTTAGAAAATCCTTGTCAGCGCTCTAGCAGCTTCATTCCAAAAGGGATTTTGATCAAACTTCACACAATTACAAAGAAACATAATATCTCAAACAAGTAAGAGTTTCAGGGTCAAGGTCACCGTTACTATTTATAGAAAATCCTTGTCAGCGCTCTAGCAGCTTCATTCCAAAAGGGATTTTGATCAAACTTCACACAATTACAAAAAACCATAATATCTCAGACAAATTAGAGTTTCAGGGTCAAGGTCACCGTTACTATTATTTAAGAGCCGGTAGGGGACATTTATTGCTTTAGCAATACTCAGTATGCTTGTTTTGATAAGATAATATTCATATATACTACGTCCTTACCGAGAGTATTTAAGAGTTCTTGATACTCATCTACGTGACGTCCTGCTAGTCCATCGCTAGAATATTTTTTGAATGAAATGCTTAGTCCTTAGTTATAATGTAATGGTAATGAGATGATATTCCTATATGCAAAGTCCAAAGCGAGAGCTATTTATAACAATAAATACCCACTCTCAAAAAACCTAACCTTGGTATCATTACGGTGAATGGTTACAATGAGTACAGATGAATAAAACAACTTAACTACATTCCACCACTAACGAATAATAACAAATATTCCAAAACTCGCCCGGGCATATGGTAAAATTTTAGTCCTCTAGTCAGCTCCTGGAATTATATAGCTTTCAGCATGCACTAGGGTTGTATCGTTGGAGTTTGGCTCATTATGACCTGCCCTGAATTTTGCCACTTTGGTTTTTAACGTCTCCTATTATATTTCCTTGGAACGGGTTCCTGTTTTCCAGGACTGTTCGGCATTACTCGATGCCGCCCCCTCCCCTCACTGGGAGATAAAGTCCACCTGAGATTGAGACAAATGGATCTCTACTATAGAGTTCTGATCGTCGTCAGCTTCATCAAGTACCGATACGTACCCAGTACAGTGACAAAATGCCAATGTTATATGAATTTTGGACACCCTTATAACATTGGTATTTTGTCACTGTACTGGGTACGAATCGGTACTTGATGAAGCTGACGACGATCAGAACTCTATAGTAGAGATCCATTTGTCTCAACCTCAGGTGGACTTTCTTCAAATTTTGTAATTATATTGCTTTGAAGTAAAGAAAATGTTCTGCCACAAAAAAATATAGGTTGACAGAGGAATGATTTGTCAGAAATCTAGCCATATGTCAGAATGTTGGCCACCTGTCAGATGTCTATATAGATTTCGGAGGTCTTGTTAAATTTAAACGCTCTAGGAATATATCCTAGTCCTATAGTCTAGCATATGTTATATATCTAGTCACATGTCAGACGTCTAGCCACATGTCAGACGTCTAGCCACATGTCAGACGTCAAGTCACATGTCAGACGTCTAGCCACATGTCAGTTGTCTAGCCACATGTCAGACGTCTAGCCACATGTCAGACGTCTAG
>NW_018407280.1:28926-35392 GCF_002113885.1 Mizuhopecten yessoensis | reverse complement strand
CACATGTCAGACGTCTAGCCACATGTCAGACGTCTAGCCACATGTCAGACGTGTATCCACATGTCAGACGTGTAGCCACATGTCAGACGTCTAGCCATGTGTCAGACGTCTAGCCACATGTCAGACGTCTAGTCACATGTCAGACGTCTAGCCACATGTCAGACGTCTAGCCATGTGTCAGACGTCTAGCCACATGTCAGACGTCAAGTCACATGTCAGACGTCTAGCCATGTTTTAGTTGTCTAGTCACATGACAAAGGTTTCATCACTAAAGGTATTTTAAATCGCAAACTATTATCAGTTATGTATGTTTTAATTTCACACAGTTACTGCTTTCTACTTTGGACTCAGTCCTTCAAAATGAGCAAATATCTTTATTCAATTTGAATAATTGTTTGGTTCATTGGATATTTCACACGGATGCACCAGATATCGAAGATATGCAGAGAGCTCTGACTTCATGGACATTCAAAATGCACATACAAAGAAGTCTTCATGATGACAAATCCATAGGCACATATATAGACACATACAAAGAAAAACACATAGACATGGATATACATACATACATACACACATATACATAGAAAACATACATAGACACATATATACATAGACAAATGCATAGACATATACACAGACACATACATAGATACATATATACACATAAACATATAAACACATACATAGACACATATACATATAAACACATACATAGACACATATACATATAAACACATACATAGACACATATAGACACATATATACACATAAACATATAAACACATACATAGACACAGATACATATAAACACATATATGTACACATATATACACATATACATATAAGCACATACATAGACACATATACATATAAACACATACATAGACACATATAGACACATATATACACATAAACATATAAACACATACATAGACACAGATACATATAAACACATATATGTACACATATATACACATATACAAATAAGCACATACATAGACACATATACATATAAACACAAAAAGGTACACATATATACACATATACATATAAACACATATATAGCTACATATTCATATAAACACATGCATAGACACATATACATATAAACACATAAATAGACACATATATACACATATATATATATATAAACACATACACAGACACATATACATATAAACACATACATAGACACATACATATAATGCACGCATACAGAGAGACACATTCATAGACACATATACATAGACAAATAAATAGACACATACATAGACACATATATAGCCACGTATAAATAGAGACACATACAACGAAACACATGTATTAAGACACATACATAGATACTCACATATTTATGGACACGGACATATAAACACATAAATTGACATACATAGAAACACATACGTAAACTGTATATATATACACACATACATAGACTCATATATAGATACAAATATAAAAAATACAGACAAAAAAAGGACACATACGTAGACACATATATATATAAATACATACACACATAAACAAACACATATTCGTTTACACACATATACATAGAGATTAATGTAGACACATATATCGACACATATCCATAGCAACACATACATGTATATAGACATACATCAACATAGACACATCAACAAGACACATATATAGACATACATCAACATAGACACATCAACAAAGAACATATATAGACATACATCAACATAGAAACATCAACAAAGACACATATATAGACATACATCAACATAGACACATCAACAAAGAGACATATACAGACATACATCAACATAGACACATCAACAAAGACACATATATAGACATACATCAACATAGACACACAAATAGACACATATATATAGACACATACATAGACACATACAGGGACACATAAATAAACACATACATAGACACATACATAGACATATACATAAACAAATACATACACACATACATAGACACATATATAGACACATACATAGACACACATATACATAGTTACATACATAGCCACATACATAGACACATAGATATAGGCACATGCAAAGACACATACATAACCACATATATAGACATATATAGACACATACATAGACACATACATGGACACATAAATAGACACATACATAGCCACATACATAGATACATATATCGACACATGTAGACCCATATACATAAACAAATGCATAAACACCTACATAGACACATACATGGACACATAAATATACACATATTTATGGACACGGACATATAAACACATAAATTGACATATACATAGAAACACATACGTTAACTGTATATAACAAACATACATAAATAGACTCATACATAGATACCAACATAACACATATAGACACAACAAGGACACATACGTAGACACACATATATATAAATACATACACACATAAGCAAACACATATGCGCTTACACGCATTAACACATATATATATACACATCAACATAGACACATCAACATAGACACATACATAGCCACATACATAGACACATAAACATATCTAACGATATAGACATATATATATAGACGCATACATAAACACACATAAACATAGTCACATACATAGACAAATATATAGAAACATACATAGTAACACACATAGAAACATACATAGACACATACATAGACACATACATAGCCACATAAATAGACATATATATAGACACATACATATACAAATACATAGACACATACATAGACACACAAATAGACACATATATAGACACATACATAGACATATAGATAGACAAATACATAGACACATACATAGACAAATAAATAGAAACATACATAGACACATACATAGAAACAAACATAGACACATATATAGACACATACATAAACACAAATAGACATAGTCACATACATAGACACATACTTAGAAACATACATAGACCCATACATAGACACACAAATAGACATATATACATAGACACATAAATAGACACATATATAGACACATACATAGACAAATACATTGAAACATACATTGACACATACATAGACACATACATAGCAACAAACATAGATACATACACATAAACACATACATAGACACATACATAGACACACAAATAGACACATATATGGACACATACATAGACACACAATAACAAAGTCACATACATAGACACATACATACCACACATACATAGAAACATACATAGAAACACATAAACATAGACACATACAAAGCCACATAAATAGACATATATATAGACACATACATAGACACAAACATAGATACATACACATAAACACATACATAGACACATAAAAACTTACAAAGACATTTACATGGACACTTACATAGACACATACATAAACACATATATAGAAACATTCATAGACATATACATAGACACACATAAAC
Source organism: Mizuhopecten yessoensis (assembly GCF_002113885.1). Taxonomy (NCBI): domain Eukaryota; kingdom Metazoa; phylum Mollusca; class Bivalvia; order Pectinida; family Pectinidae; genus Mizuhopecten; species Mizuhopecten yessoensis. The sequence goes on along the minus strand of NW_018407280.1, from coordinate 31,997 downwards.
ATAGACATATACATAAACACATAAATAGGCTCATACATAGAAACACATAAACATAGCCACATAAATAGACATATATATAGACACATACATATACAAATATATAGACGTATACATAGACACAACCATATACACATACATACACACATATATATATACAAATATATAGACACATACATAGACACATACATAGACACATACATAGATACAAACATAGATACCTACATAGAAATATACATAGACACATACATAGACAAATATATAGACACATACATAAACACATACACATAGACACATACACATAGACACTTACATAGACACTTATTTAGACACATGCATCGACACATACATAGACATAAAAACATACATAGACACTTACATATAGACACATACACACTTAAACAATGACACATAAAAATATACATACATAAACAGACTCAAACATAGACACATCAATAGATACATTCATAGACATATACATAAACATAGACATAGACATACACACTTACAAATATACAAAGATAGACAAATAAAGACCCTTATACATATACAAATGCAAAAACACCTATATAGACACATAGATAGACGCATACATAGGCACAAACATAGATACATACACAGAAATATACATAGACATATACATAGACACATACTTAGATACATATATACATAGGCACATACATAGCCACATAAATAGACATATATATAGACACATACATAGACACATAAATAGACACATACATAGACACCTATAAAGACACATATATAGAATCATACATATACACTTACATAGACACATACATATACATATATATATAGACACATACATAGACACATGAATGGACACATATATAGACACAAAAATAGACACATATAAATACACATACATAGACACATACATAGACACATACATATACACCTATATAGACGCATATATAAACACATACATATACATATATATAGACACATACATAGACACATTCAAAAACACAAACATAAACACATACAAAGACACAAAAATAGACACATACATAGAAACACATAAACATAGACACATACATAGCCACATAAATAAACATATATATAGACACATACATATACAAATATATAGACACATACATAACGACATACATAGACACATACATAGACACAAACATAAACACATACATATACACATATATAGTCATATATATAGGCACATACATATACAATTACATAGACACATACATAGACACACAATAGACACATATATAGCCACATAAATAGACACACATAAACAAAGTTACATACATAGACACATACATAGACACATACATAGACAAATACATAAACATAGACAAATACTTAGAAACATACAAAAGACACATACATAGAAACAGACATAGACACATATATAGACACATACATAGGCACAAATAGACACAGTCAAATGCATAGACACATACTTAGAAACATACAAGGACCAAAACATAGACACACAAATAGACACATATAAATAGACACATAAATAGACACATATATAGACACATACATAGAAACACATAAAATATACATATATACAGGCACATACATAGACACAGACATAGACACATATATAGCCACATAAATAGACACCTATATAGATGCATATTTAAACACATACTTATACATATATACAGACGCATACATAGACACATCCATAGCCACATACATAGACACCTATATAGAAGCATATTTAAACACATACTTATACATATATACAGGCACATACATAGACACATAAAAAATTAGACCCTTACATAGACACATATGGAAACATTCATAGACATATACATAAACACATAAATATACACATATATACACACATACATAGACACATACATAGACACCTATATAGACGCATATTTAAACACATACATATACATATATACAGACACATACATAGACACATTCAAAAATACATACATAAACACATACATATACACATATATAGACACATACATAAACACATACAAAGACACATAAATAGACACATACAGAGAAGCACATAAACATAGACACATACGTAGCCACATAAATAGACATATATATAGACACATACATATACAAATATATAGACACATACATAGAGACATACATAGACACATACATAGACACAAACATAAACACATACATATACACATATATAGTCATATATATAGACACATACATATACAATTACGTAGACACATACATAGACACACAAATAGACACATATATAGCCACATAAATAGACACACATAAACATAGTTACATACATAGACACATACATAGACACATACATAGACACATACATAAACATAGACAAATACTTAGAAACATACAAAGACACTTACATAGAAACAGACATAGACACATATATAGACACATACATAGGCACAAATAGACACAGTCAAATGCATAGACACATACTTAGAAACATACATAGACCAAAACATAGACACACAAATAGACACATATACATAGACACATCAATAGACACATATATAGACACATACATAGAAACACATAAACATAGTCACATACATAGAAATATACATAGACACATACATAGACACATACATAGACACATACACAGACACACAATAACATAGTCACATACATAGACACATACATAGAAACATACATATACACATATATACACACATACATAGACACATACATAGACACATACATAGACACCTATATAGACGCATATATAAACACATACATATACATATATATAGACACATACATAGACACATTCAAAAATACATACATAAACACATACATATACACATATATAGACACATACATAAACACATACAAAGACACATAAATAGACACATACAGAGAAGCACATAAACATAGACACATACATAGCCACATAAATAGACATATATATAGACACATACATATACAAATATATAGACACATACATAGAGACATACATAGACACATACATAGACACAAACATAAACACATACATATACACATATATAGTCATATATATAGACACATACATAGACACATACATAGACACATACATAAACATAGACAAATATTGAGAAACATAC
>NW_018407280.1:8887-25779 GCF_002113885.1 Mizuhopecten yessoensis | reverse complement strand
CACAAACATAGACACATAGATAGACGCATACATAGACACAAACATGGTACATACACAGAAATATACATAGACATATACATAGACACATTCATAGATACATATATAGACACATAAATAGACACATACATAGAAACACATATACATAGACACATACATAGCCACATAAATAGACATATATATAGACACATACATATACAAATATATCGACACATACATAGACACATACATAGACACATACACAGAAATATACATAGACACATACATAGACACATAAATAGACACATACATAAACACATACATAGACACATACATAGACACAAACATAGATACATACACAGAAATATACATAGACACAAACATAGACACATACATAGACAAATATATAGACACGTACATAGACACACGTAAACATAGATACATACATATACACATACATAGATTCATACATATACACATACATNAACATAGACACTTATATAGACACATACATAGAAACATACACATAGACACATACATAGAAACATACATAGACACATACATAGACACATGCATAGACACATACATGGACATAGACGCAAACATAGACACATACATAGACAAATACATAGAAACATACATAGACACATACATATAGACACATACATCAACACATACATAAACGCATACATAAACACATACATATATAGACACATACATACACACACACATAAACACATTCATAGATACATACAAAAACACATACATTGACACATATATAGATACATACATAAACACATACATAGAAACATACATACACACAAACATACATAATCCTTCTTCTTCCATTGGTATTAAGGGCTTTTATCCTAATTTAGTATGGAGCATCCCTGGGCCATTGGGATTTAATTTGGTATAAGCAGTGGGTTTGGTCTCCCAGGTGGCAGAAGGGCGGGGCCCAAAAGGAGAAATAGAGGTAAAACCTTTAAAACCCTTCTCCGACCATCGGGATTAAGTGATTTTATCCTTATTTAGTCTGGAGCATCCTTAGGCCAAGGGGACTCAAATTTGTATAATTGGTGGGTATCACCCCCTAGGGGCATAGGGGTGGGGCTCTATTTGAAGTTTGTTCTCGCTATATCTCAAGTACTGGATGGATCTTTCTGAAATCTCATATGTACTTACAGCACCTACCATTAAGTGCTATATCTTTACTTCATACCAATTGTTTTAAACATATTCATGTGAGCGATACAGGCTCTCCGGGCCTCTTGTTAATTTAAGTTTTTCTTAGATTTCCAACCTGTTATCGCATTTCAAAGTCAAATTTCGCGCTGTCTGTCAATGGGACCTGTTCTTGTGACGTCACGAGAACACGCAACCGTTCCCGGCAAAAAATACAGTTCGTGGAAATAAACACAAAATGATCAATTTAATTTCAACAATTTAATCAATAAATTGCACCCTGAAAATATTTACCTTTTATACAACATAACTACATGAATTGTAGCGAGTTGCATTGATCATCGTTCAAAACGACGACGTCATTTAGTCATGACGTCACAAACATGTTCTTCATATCACTACACCAATGGGAATTATGTGAGTATCATGATCTGATACCTTTCTATTTTGTTTGGTAAGGTGGCAATGCAGAGCAAATGGAAATATTTGAAAATAATCTCCTCCTTCGGGTTGGATACAAAATAAGTAGGAATCCGAAAAAACACCCACAAACAGTTGGTTACTTACGAGTTGTTAAACGTCAGTGTGTTTCAGTAAATGAAACTCAACCTGCTTAGCAGACGACAGCCAATTTTTTATAAAATCATTGCAATATATTTAATAGGATTTAAAAGGAAAAACGATGGACGCAGACAGATATCTGCCTCTATATCCATATCAATGATACAATACATAAGTTAATAAATTAACATTCAATTTTATTATAAAACACTTATAATTTGCCAATGATCATATTTCATATCCATATTTTTCTTGTGTTCATCTAAATTGACCTCGAGTTCTTTAATTGTAGGTTGAGTCTATAACTCTGTGGGAAGCTGTTCCTATTCTTACAGTTCAGTGCCCGTATTCATGAAACCGTTCTCAAGCTCAAGCATGGATTTTGTGCTCAAACCTAATTTCTTGATCCGGTTATCAATTAGAAATAATATCATAATTTGTCAATGACTTTTTGGGGAAAATGAAGTGACTTAAAGCCAAACACTGTTTACAATGTTACATTTAACATTTGACATTTTGATCGTTCAAATGTCTCCTCGCATCCATTGGTATTTTGAAAAAATGTATAGTGATATAATGACGGACAAAGGAAACACGAGTAGACGACACATAACGATTGCGTCGTTGTGCGTTTTATCATAACCCATATTTTGATAGAAAAAAAATACTTAATGCATTTACAAAACATTATAAAAGAACATAGAAAACAGCATTATGTACATGTACGCCGAAAATGAAAACCGGAAAACAGCACTTTACATGTACTACACAGAAAATGAAAGCGAAAGTACAAAGTGTTTTCAAACGTAAACAGTCTACATTGACAGTAGTAGGTTCCCGTGATCAACTTTCAAGAAGTTTATCAATACACATAAATCGTCATAGGCTACAAACGGGCATAGTAAACCTGCTTGTATACATGTACGTGACAGGTCACTCGTCTAGCCGCCATGATCAAATATTCGACTCCAGACTGTCCTGTTGTAGAGATGTGGGACAAATCGCGTAATTTCTGCTAGAGGATGGACTCGTTTGACCGTAAGTGTATGCCAGTCACAACAAAACTACGTACAACTCCTGAAATTTCATATGTAGCTTGCCGCACTTCTAAGTGTAGGGTAAATGTTTCGTGTGTGACTTCTGAGTGTCGGGTAAATGTTTCGTGTGTACGTTTTATATGTCAGTTTTTATGTATTGATTGTATATATATAAGTAGCGTTCCAGTATATTGCCGACGTGTCATGTGTGTAAATGTATGTAGTGTTTCTGAATATTACCGACGTGGTTTTTTTATGTAGTGTTCCGGTATATATGAAGTGCTCCGGTATATTGACGACGTGTCGTGTGTGTACATAAATGAAGTATTCCGGTATATTGCCGAGGTGTCGTGTGTGTACGTTTATGAAGTGTTCCGGTATATTGCCGACGTGGCGTGTTAGTACATATATGAAGTGTTCCGGTATATTGCCGACGCGTCGTGTGTGTACATATATGAAGTGTTCCGGTATATTGCCGACGTGTCGTGTGTGTACTTATATGAAGTGTTCCGGTATATTGCCGACGTGGCGTGTGTGTACATATATGAAGTGTTCCGGTATATTGCCGACGTGGCATGTGTGTAGTTAATGTATATTGCCGACGTATCGTGTGTGTACGTATATGAAGTGTTCCGGTATATTGCCGACGTGGCATGTGTGTAGTTAATGTATATTGCCGACGTATCGTGTGTGTACTTATATGAAGTGTTCCGGTATATTGCCGACGTGGCATGTGTGTAGTTAATGTATATTGCCGACGTATCGTGTGTGTACGTATATGAAGTGTTCCGGTATATTGCCGACGTGGCGTGTTTGTACATATATGAAGTGTTCCGGTATATATATATAAGTAGCGTTCCAGTATATTGCCGACGTGTCATGTGTGTAAAAGTATGTAGTGTTTCTGAATATTACCGACGTGGTTTTTTTAGGTAGTGTTCCGGTATATATGAAGTGCTCCGGTATATTGACGACGTGTCGTGTGTGTACATAAATGAAGTATTCCGGTATATTGCCGAGGTGTCGTGTGTGTTCGTTTATGAAGTGTTCCGGTATATTGCCGACGTGGCGTGTGTGTTCATATATGAAGCGTTCCGGTATATCGCCGACGTGTCGTGTGTGTACATATATGAAGTGTTAATGTATATTGCCGACGTGTGTTTTGTGTACATATATAAAGTGTTCCGGTATATTGCCAACGTGTCGTGTAATTGCCGACGTGGCGTGTGTGTACATATATGAAGTGTTCCGGTATATTGCCGACGCGTCGTGTGTGCACATATATGAAGTGTTCCGGTATATTGCCGACGCGTCGTGTGTGTACATATATGAAGTGTTCCGGTATATTGCCGACGCGTCGTGTGTGCACATATATGAAGTGTTCCGGTATATTGCCGACGTGGCGTGTTAGTACATATATGAAGTGTTCCGGTATATTGCCGACGCGTCGTGTGTGCACATATATGAAGTGTTCCGGTATATTGCCGACGCGTCGTGTGTGCACATATATGAAGTGTTCCGGTATATTGCCGACGCGTCGTGTGTGCACATATATGAAGTGTTCCGGTATATTGCCGACGCGTCGTGTGTGCACATATATGAAGTGTTCCGGTATATTGCCGACGCGTCGTGTGTGCACATATATGAAGTGTTCCGGTATATTGCCGACGCGTCGTGTGTGCACATATATGAAGTGTTCCGGTATATTGCCGACGCGTCGTGTGTGCACATATATGAAGTGTTCCGGTATATTGCCGACGTGGCGTGTGTGTACATATATAAAGCGTTCCGGTATATTGCCGACGTGGCGTGTGTGTACAGATATGAAGTGTTCCGGTATATTGCCGACGTGTCGTGTTTGTATATAACTAAAGTGTTAATGTATATTGCCGACGTGTCGTGTTTGTACATATATGAAGTGTTCCGGTATATTGCCGACGTGTCGTGTGTGTATATAACTAAAGTGTTAATGTATATTGCCGACGTGTCGTGTTTGTACATATATGAAGTGTTAATGTATATTGCTGACGTATATTTTGTGTACATATATGAAGTGTTCCGGTATATTGCCGACGTGGCATGTGTGTACATATATGAAGTGTTCCGGTATATTGCCGACGTGGCGTGTGTGTACAAATATGTAGCGTTACGGTATATTGCCGACGTGTCGTGTGTGTACATAAATGAAGTGTTAATGTATATTGCCGACGTGTGTTTTGTGTACATATATAAAGTGTTCCGGTATATTGCCAACGTGTCGTGTGTGTACATATATGAAGTGTTAATGTATATTGCCGACGTGTATTTTGTGTACATAAATGAAATGTTAATGTATATTGCCGACGTGTGTTTTGTGTACATATATAAAGTGTTCCGGTATATTGCCAACGTGTCGTGTATGTACATATATAAAGTGTTAATGTATATTGCCGACGTGTCGTGTGTGTACATATATAAAGTGTTCCGGTATATTGCCGACGTGTCGTGTGTGTACATATATGAAGTGTTAATGTATATTGCCGACGTGTGTTTTGTGTTTATATATGAAGTGTAAATGTATTTTGCCGACGTGTCGTGTGTGTACATATATAAACTGTAAATGTCGAATTGCCGACGTGTCGTGTGTGTACATATATGAAGTGTTAATGGATATTGCCGACGTGTGTTTTGTGTATATATCTAAAGTTTTCCGGTATTTTGCCCTCGTGTCGTGTGTGTATATAACTAAAGTGTTCCGGTATATTGCCGTCTTGTGTTGGTTAATATATAGCCTCCGGGGTATCGCCGACGTGTCTTTTGTGTATTTATATGTAGCATTCTGGTATATCGCCGACGTTGAGTGTTTGTACATATATGTATCGTTCCGGTATATATGAAGTGTTCGGGGGTATTGCCGACATGTCGTGTGTGTACATAGGAAGTTTTCCGGTATATTGCCGACGTGTCGTGTGTGAACATATATGAAGTGTTCCGGTATATTGCCGACGTGGCGTGTTTGTACAGATATTTAGCGTTCCGGTATATATGAAGTGTTACGGTATATTGCCGACGTGTCGTGGGTGTACATAAATGTAGCGTTCCTGTTTATTACAGACGTTTCGTATATGTAGATATATGATATGAAGCGTTCCGGTATATATGAAGTGTTACGGGATATTGCCGACGTGTCGTGTGAGAACATATATGTAGCGTTGTGGCGTATCGCCGACATTTTTTTGTGTACAAATATGTAGCGTTCCGCTATATTGCCGACGTGGCGTGGGAGTACAAATATGTAGAGTTCCGCTATATTGCCGACGTGTCGTGTGAGAACATATATGTAGCGTTATGGTGTATCGCCGACATAAGTGTTAATGCATATTGCCGACGTGTATTTTGTGTACATATATGTAGCGTTGTGGTGTATTACCGACGTGTATTTTGTGTACATCAATGTAGTGTTCTGGTGTATCACCGACATGTATTTTGTGTACATATATGTAGCGTTGTGGTGTATCGCCGACATTTTTTTGTGTACATATATGTAGCGTTCCGGTGTATCGCCGACATGTATTTTGTGTACATATATGTAGGGTTGTGGTGTATCACCGACGTGTATTTTGTGTACATATTTCTTACCTGGTATTTGCAGATATGAAGGCGTATTTACATGTCTTGTTCATATGTAAGATTTGTTTTATGATCATATCTTGATTCAAGATTTTCTGGGCCTAGCACTAGCAAAAGACATTTCTGTTGTGGCATTTGCATTTGTTATCGTTGTCAGTTGATACCTAAAGTTTAAATTTCACGCGCAAGCTCCCAATACTCATGAAATAGCGTAGTTTTGACAAATGGACTGACTCAACATGAAACACATGAGTGTAAACGTACCTTCGGGTCGCAACTGAAAACGGTCACATACATGTATGAGAATGGCGCACCGCCAAAAGATCTTTCTCGAAAACAGTTTTTCCAAAAAAAGTTGTGAGATCATTCATCAATTATCAATTTGCAGCCATATTAGAGCAGAAACGGAGAAACATTTTTTCTGTAGTGAATGTCGTTTAATTTGGTCTCAATTTATCTACAAAATAAATAGATGAAAAATAAATAGTTATAATATTAGCAATGTTTTCAAAGGGTAATGGTTACCACTTCACTTGCTGTAACAGAAACAAAGGGCATGTTTGCTTTAATTGATAAGACAAATATCGATAATATACAACATTTACATAGCGCCCTAAATAATTTGTAAATTACTCTAAAGCGTATAACATCACATGGACAATAGTATTATTATAATTGTTAAACAAAAAAGGGCTTACCATCACCATTGTACATTAAGCAAGAAGATAATCATCTCGATGTGCACATAAATGAATAAATAAATTGTGATATGTACACAACGTCCGTTCAAATAGCCTAAAATGCAGACGTGAAGAGGTGAGAACACCTTTATATCTGGACAATATTACCGTTCCCCACATTCCATTCTGATACCATTTTAACTCGGGGGGGGGGGTTCAAAATCAATGAACGTGAAAAAAGTGATAGAAGCCAAAGATGCATTTCATATCTCACTTCCATATCTCCATTTTTTATTCTATCAAACTTTGATTACTATTCAACATAACATAATTGGAGATAATGTATTATTTTTCAGATTTATGTTTACAACCTATCTCGTTGATTTATAGGTCGGTTATCTGCTTCTTCCTGCACATTTGAACTTGAGCCAAGTATTTCAGTCGTATAATCTTTGTTATGATATTTTTACTTAAACTGATAACAGGTAAACACAAAAGTAAACACACAGTGGCAACTGCATTCTATATATTATGTAATTCAGCGTAAGCTATTCCTCTAAAGGTAGATTTTTTCAGGTAACGTATCGTGTAACCTTTTAAAAAGTGATGACGTCATAACTCCCAATGTTTGACGCGACATTTGTTATTTTAACTAGTGATTGGTCTAAATTGCTCAGCAGCGAAATTAAACGCAATGTTGTGTTTTGTGCCAAAAAAATGTTTTGGTCATTAAAGAATATATAGGTATTGACTTCAAAGTGTTGTCTGAATTTTAAAATTTAATTGTGAGGAATAACTAAAACTAATAAACTGAAGTTATGACGCACACTATACACACTTAATGATAAATAAGCGCAATAATATATTCCATAGCTGTCATTATAACTCATATTACTGCCGCCTAAGGAAAACTATGGCCCGAATACTCTATACAAAACGTTCAACAATGAATTGCATTGATGTTTTATATTGTTTTTGTATATATAACGCCTCTATTATGCAACGTGAGGTTTAAATACACCAGGTTACAAAGCCTTGCAAGGCCTGCATAAACGTGTTTATACCCGCAAATATTGCATATAAGAATAGACAAACCGGTTGAATCGGATACGCGTATCCATTCTAGTTTGATAATATTGCTTAAGGATCCGCGTACCACTGCCAAAATCTGTAACTATGAATATGCATTTTTTTTACCAATTTATAGCGAAGGGCAATGTGAGCTTATGCCGTGGCAAGGCGTTCGTTGTCCGTCGTCCGTCCGGCGTCAACTTTTCCATTTAAACGACTTCTTCTCAATAACCAACAAGCCAAATGTCATGATATTTGGCAGGTTGGTTGCTGGGATGAAGCCCAATAAAGTTTGTAAAAGGAAATGACCTTGACCAATATTCAAGGTCACAGGGGTCAAATTTGTTGAAACTTTTAAACGACTTCCTCTGGTTAACCAAAAGGCCAAGAAGCGTGATATCTTGCTGATAGGTTCCTAGGATGAAGCCTGACAAAGTTTGCGAAAAGAAATTATTTTGACCTATATTGAAGGTCACAGTGGTCAAATTTGTTAAATCCTTCAAACAACTTCTTCTGATGAACCAAAAGGCCCAGAAGCGTGATATCTAGCTGATAGGTTCCTAGGATGAAGCCCAACAAAGTTTGCGAAAAGAAATGACATTTGCCCATATTCAAGGTCACAGGGGTCAAATTTCTTGAAACCTTTAAACGACTTTTCTGATGAACCAAAAGGCCCAGAGGCGTTATATTTGGCTGATAGGTTCCTAGGATGAAGCCTGACAAAGTTGCGAAAAGAAATGACATTTGCCCATATTCAAGGTCACGGGGGTCATATATGTTCAAAACTTTTAACAACTTCTTCTTAATAACCAAGAGACTCATGCTGATAATATTTGGCTAGTGCATGCTGGGATGAAGAGCTGCCAAGTTTGTTCAAATGAATGACCTTTGCCTATTGTCAAGGTCATAGGGGTCAAATATGTTAAAAATATTAAACAACTTCCTCTAAATAACCAAGAGGCACAGGCTGAAGATATTTGGCCAGTAAGATGCTGGGATAAAGGGCTACGGTGTTTGTTCAAATGAATGACCTTCGCTCATATGCAAGGTCACAGGGGTTATTTGTCTTAAAACACTTAACAACAACTTCTCAATAACTTAAGGTTCCAGGGTGATCGGTTGTTCATGTGAATGACCTTGATATACTTTCAAGGTCACATCTGGTCCAGAGTGCATAAATCTTTAAATAAACAAAAGCTTTAGGGCCATTAGGGTGATGTTTGACAAGTCGCATTCTGTAAGGAAGGCTATAGAGTTTGTTCAATGTAATGTCCATGTTTGGCTTTTAAGGTCACATGGGTCAAATGTGTTTTAATCTTTTAATACGTTCTTTTGAATGACTTCAGTCAAGACACTGATATTTTGCCTGTAGCATTATTTTAGTCCACTCTTGAAGTTACAATTGTGAGATTATTACAAGGTGAGCGATACAGACCCATTGGGCTTTTTGTTTTCTCATGTGACCATAGCTTTATTAAATCATTTCTGTACAGAAAACCATACATTGCGAAAAGAATTATGAAAAACAATTATAAAAAAGACAATAAACAATAAACAACATTATTTTTTGTTCAAAAATACAAAGAGGGTATATCGATATTTGCACCCTTGACCCTCGATCACACTGTCGTTGCCTAATCAGCAGTAAATCCATTTTCCTACAACACATTATATACATATATCCGAAAAAAGGGAGGTTACTCAATATATAAAAATTGGAGTCGTATTTTTTGTTGTTTTGTTGGAGAGAGATCCTCAAGTCTAAAGTGGCTGTTGTTAACTCAGCACGATATGCGCATGTTGTACGAACACTCAATTTCATGATCAATGTCCTAATACAGGAGAAACCATAGAGAATTATACAGTGTTTTTTTCGAATATATAGTCAAACCTCCCCTCAATTTCGTTTTGGATGTAGCTGTAGCGCAATTGAGCCAGGGCATTCTGTTGACCAGGTAGCTTAATCGATTAGAGCAAGAGTATATCAATCAGAAGTCTACGGTTCGAAACTTGTTCCAGCCTTGCTGAATCTTTCAAGCTCAGAAACCCCCGCAGGTTCGGTGAAAGAATAGGCCTGTTGTATCTCACTTCCTGTCGGGGTTTTCATCTGTAACCACAATTAATATGCTGCCCAATGCAACATTTCTTTCTACTTCTTAAAAAAACCTGTTTGTTTCCTAGTGACCTGCATGGCAATACCTCATTTTTGGCCTTAGTGGTGAGCGTTCGCCCAAGTTGGGTGAACAATGGGTTCTGTCCCCTGGCCGGTGCATACCAAAGTCCTTAAAATGGTATTTGTTATTCCCCGCTTTATGTGTAGCTTTTAAGGTTATCACAACAACTGCTTTACCCATTGTAGGTATGTGATCGGGTGGAATATTATACTAGAGGAATCATGATTCCAATACATATGGTAATCAGTTAATTATATGGTTAGGAAACATATTTAATATTTGTCATACTGTAAAAGTTCACATTTTTGCGGCAGTCTCGTGGTAACGCTTTTCGTGCTATGATTTAAGCGCTAAATTATGAAAGTGCCTATCGAAATTATTGTATTATTTTTATTCCGTCTTTGCATATTGCCGAGTTATCTTCCCTTGTGAGCAGGTATTGATTGTTACGTCATTGGTTTGTGTGAGAAAATTACGTCGTTTTCTCAAAAATTGATGACGTTCCTCTCACAAACCAATGACGTAACAATCAATACCTGCTCACAAGAGAAGATAACTCTGCAATACGAAAAGACGGAATTGAATATTTTCGGGGTGTACCAATGCATAAATTCGCTAATCTATCAAAATTCGATAATACGCTAAACTTTGAGAATGCTGAAATACGTTCGTTTATAATATGACTTTTTCAATAATATTTCATTTTATACAAAACAATATAAAAACAAAACTGTCTCCCGTTCTGAATATTGAGTCAACACAATATTCGATTGTGACCTCAATTCCGGAGTGATATTACACACGTTACATAAACATAATTTATGTGATGGCTTTATGACACTGCAGAACATGGTATTCATATGACGTCACAACCGAATAGGAACAGTCAATGTGACGTCACGTCATTTTGAAGCAGACGCAATTTTCATCGTTTCAGAGGTGGCTAAGTACAAAATATTCGTTGCAGATCACAATTATACAGTTTGCTTTGTGTTAAATGATAAAAAGAATCTTTCATTCGTTTCCCTTCATATAAGATTTATGAAACTCGTTTACGATTTTTCATTTTTTTCATATGATAAAGGGAATCGGTCATTCGTTTGTCAACATATCTATATTTATGATACTCGTTTTTAATTTTTGAATTGATAAACTTCCTTCAGGATTCCTGTCCCATTGCACTGTGGTTTCACGTAAATACAGTAATTTCCCATTGATTTCGTTTTGGTGATGACTGTTGCTTAGTTGGTCAAGACCTCTTCTGTTGACCTGTTACTCAGTCGGATCGAGGACAATATAGCATTTCGAGGTCCAGGATTTGAATTCTGGTTAAGCCACACTGATTTTGTTTTCACTTCGATCACTCGCTGATTGTTTTTATATTTTTTTGTTTTTATTTATTTGTTCCTTCTCTATTCATTTTGCATAATAAAAACTGCAATGCATACTTTTTCCCTTAAATGGTAATAAAAGCAAAAGTCTTGCTGGAAAATAGTTTTGATTACATAGTTACAGTTTTTGGCAGTGATACGAGAATTCTTAATACACTAATTTGTATACCACAACATTTAAAGACGAGATCAACTGAATTACATACGGTGTTTCTATTACAGAGGGTGTAAATTCAAGCGCAAAAAGGAACTTAGCTACAACGACATGAAACTGTAAGTAGATAATATCCTTCATAGCGACAGGATTTTAAAATGGCATGGGGAAAAGCACCACAAATGTTCACTGGCGATCAGTTGACATCGTTACTCACTGAATCGGAGACATGCGCAGATGTCCTGGATTTCCTAGTTACCAAAGAGAGACAGCAGACAGAGTTGACCTTGAGTCGGCCCGGACTAGCACCTGATTACGTAACACAAATGGTGTTAGTCCTGCTAAAGGCCTCACAGTGCAAGACGAATGAAGTAGGCGTCATAGATCTCCTCACCATCCTGGTTGGTTCAAAGTTCTTCATGTGCGAGCTGGTAGCTACGTCATCAACGTTTACATGCCATACTGAAGGAGAAGACGCTCTCAGATTTATTGATAATTTAGTTGAAATACTTCAACAAGTGCATCGGCTGCTTCCGAACTTGTTCAACAACGCTTTTTCTCTGATTATCATCTTAAAGAAAAAAACAGAAGACATACTTATGACATCTACAGAAGAACAACGACAACGTGTTGTAAAATTGTCAGAAAAGCTATCAGAAATGAGAGACAATGTCATGAAGGTATTAGTGTCGTGTCCTCAAGACGATCCTCGGTTTCCGTTTGAGAGACAAGCCCCACCAGACGACTTCCGTAACATCCCAATACTACCCAGAGTTGTCGATATCTTTTTAAGATCTCGCGGTTCATTTCTACGTAAAAATAAATCACGTGGTGGCTACAACGACCTGAATCATTACTTGGACGTCCAGTTCCGCCTATTAAGAGAAGACTGCATCTGTCCCTTACGCGAAGGAATTACCCAGTACGTGCAAGAGACGAGCACTGGATGCCATGTTCGCCGACTTCAGAACGGCAGACTTTACAGGAATGTAACGGTAAAGAAACATGGCCACTACTTGGAAGAGAAACTATTCGAAGTTACACTTGATAGTCAACATGCCCAGAAAATTAATTGGAAGTCTTCCAAAAGACTTTTGCACGGATCGCTTCTTTGTTTCTCGGCCGACAATTTCCATACAATGGAATTTGCTGTAGTTGAAAGCCCGGACAGACAAATGCTCGCTGAATCATACATTTTTCCTGCTATTTTCCCCACTTTTGCCGAAATTGAACTCAGTACTAAATATACAATGGTTGAATCTTCTGCTTTCTTCGAAAGTTACCGGCACGTTCTAGAAGGTCTGCAGAACATAGAAAAGCTCCCGTTAGAACAATACATCGTTGATTGTAAAAACAGCATAAATCCACCTAGGTACCTACAAAATGATTCGTCAGAATATGACTTGGAGCCAATTGCTTCTGACCGACTCCTGACAACAGCATTGGATACTAAAAGGAAAACAGAGAATAATCTCCAAGTTAGACTACATGACCCTATGAGCCAGTGGCCAAGGGCTGATGTTCTCCACCTCGACCAGTCCCAGTACGTAGCTTACCATGCTGCCCTAACGCAGGAGTTTGTTCTTATACAAGGTCCACCAGGCACTGGAAAAACACATGTTGGCATCCAGATTGTAAAAACTCTCCTGCATAACAAAAACGTATGGAGTCAGCCTTCCAAAACAGAGGAGGCAGGTTTATTAACTACTAGACCACTGGGGAAAAACTCAGATCAAAAGAATAACCAATTGCTTGTAGTTTGTTTCACAAACCATGCCCTCGATCAATTCCTTGAAGGAATTGTTGGTTGTTTTGAAGGCGAAAACAGGGCGCTCTTGCAAAATGAAATTGTGCGAGTAGGCAGTCAATGTAAAAATCTTACAATCGAGCCTTTCAACCTGAAGAATCACAAAAAAGACTTTCACTGTGACTACACTAAACTTGAAAAGCTGAGAAAGACTGCAACCGCGCTACACACTCAACTGTTAACGATCCATATCAGCTTACGAAACCTGCAAACCACAATACTGGAATTCGAGATACTTAGGCCTGTCATGTCGCAAAGGCACGCGGATGCATTCGCCTGTGATACACCCCATGCATCATCTCAAAAACTTTACCAGTGGCTTAAGGCAGGAAAAGGCCCATGGATAAAAAAGGCCAGTCAAGCATACAAGAAATCACTTAAAACAACAAAACAACCAAAGCATGACCACGCCAATCGACAAAATGCAGTTAATCAGGATTTCATAGACACAGAAGCCGATAAAGCTGAAGAAGAGATCCGTATCGACGACGACGACCTTCATTTAGCAACCCGTTTGAAGATTGGGCTTGATATCAAGGAGGAAATTCAAAATATCCTGAAACCGAAACATGAGTATATGCCAC
The DNA here is from genome assembly GCF_002113885.1 of Mizuhopecten yessoensis. Taxonomy (NCBI): domain Eukaryota; kingdom Metazoa; phylum Mollusca; class Bivalvia; order Pectinida; family Pectinidae; genus Mizuhopecten; species Mizuhopecten yessoensis. The sequence continues at coordinate 11,550 of NW_018407280.1, read as the reverse complement.
AAATAGATGACGCATTGAAATCGTTTTTGAAGCAGGAAGCAGACATCACATTGTCGAAATTGTGTTCTGTGAATATGATGAGAGCAATGGAAGTCAAATCACTCCGTGGTAGTCTGAACAAGCTCAAGCTAGAAAGACGATGGAGGCTGTATCGTTTCTGGGTTGACACATACAAGAAAATGCAACTTGAAAAAATGCCGCACGTAGAAAAAGAACACTTGCAAATTATGAAAGATTACAAAAAAGAGAAAAAGGAATCAGATGCGAGAATTTTCAAAAAATCAACAGTCATTGCCATGACGACAACAGGTGCCGCACGTTATCATGACATTCTCCAAGAAATTGGTCCAAAAATCGTAATTGTAGAAGAGGCTGCGGAAGTGTTAGAGGCCCACATTGTTACCGCTCTCAGTCCAAAGTGTGAACACCTCATTCTGATAGGGGATCATAAACAACTAGAGCCGAAACCTTCAGTCATGCAACTGGCCATGAAATACAACCTGTCTCTTTCAATGTTTGAACGCATGTTGAACAACGGAATTGAAAACCATTGTCTACACCGGCAACATAGAATGCGACCAGAGATATCAACACTTGTTCGGGATATATACCCTGTTTTGGAGGATAATGAAAATGTTCTGGATTATGAGCATATCAAGGGAGTGAAAAAAGACGTCTTCTTCATAAATCACAACCGTCCTGAGGATTACACAGATGACATTAAAAGCTATTCAAACATGCACGAGGCACAGTTTATCTCTGAGCTGTGCAGATATTTGCTGAAGCAAGGTTACGAGGGCACTCAGATTACAGTGTTGGCTGCCTACACTGGTCAGATGTTTTCTATTCGTCATTGCATGCCAAAAGAGGAATTCAAGGGCGTCAAAACTGTTGCCATAGACAACTTTCAGGGAGAGGAAAACGATATAATTCTGCTGTCACTCGTCCGAAGCAATAAAGAAGGAAAGATTGGGTTTCTCTCCAGGTCGAACAGGATATGTGTCGCTCTCTCCCGAGCCAAGAAAGGACTGTATGTCATTGGAAACTTTGACATGTTTGTTGCGCGCAGTTCACAATGGTCACATATTGTGAGCAAAGTCAAACAAGCAGAGCAGTTCGGTGATTCCCTGCCTCTTTTTTGCCAAAACCACCCACATGAAGACGGTGTACAGGTGACAGCATCTGCAGACTTTGCCAGAGCACCTGATGGCGGATGTCAGATACCGTGTGGATTCATACTACCGTGTGGTCATTCATGTCGTCTGGCTTGCCATCCAATGGACAGACAACATACCGCATATGAATGCAAAACAGTATGTTCTGAGACTTGCCCTAATGGTCATCCTTGTAATAAACCATGTCATCTCGGGAAGGTATGCAACTGTCAAAAATTGATGAAGAAACCTCTTCCTTGCGGACATGTCACAACTGTGCGGTGTTGTGAATTTTCGGAAGTTTGTGTTTGTTCTGTCTTTGTGAATAAAGTTCTCCCCTGTGGTCACCAAGCTGAAATGAAGTGCCATGCGGATCCAGCTAGGAACTCTTGTGAAGTTTTAGTCACAAAAATACTCGTGGACTGCGGACACACTGCAGAATTGCCCTGTTCGAACGTAAACTTCGACTTTAAATGTCAACAGAAAGTGTCACTTGTTCGTGGGGAATGTGGACACCGTTATCAAATTGCCTGTCACGAAGATTCAAAAACATATCAAAGCGAAAACTTATGTCAGGAACTCGTAACAAAAACATTCCTGTGCATGCATGTTGAGGAAGTGATGTGTTGTGGTTCTCAATATGCTAACTGTATAAAGCCCTGCACCTTCCAATGTCATCATGGGCACTCTTGCGGCAAACTGTGTCACTTTCAAACTCCCTGTAAGTGTGAATTTCTAGTTGAGAAGACATTGCCGAAATGTGGTCATCAATTGCTGATAGAATGCCACTCAGAAGACGACCCGGCGTGGTTGCAAGTACCCTGTGAAGAAATTGTTTCTAAAGTAATCCCTCTCTGTGGTCATTCACAAAACATGAAATGCAAAGAATCCCCTCAGACGCAACAATGTCAGGAAATTGTTCTCAAAAAACACCCTCTGTGTGGTCACATGGTTGCGATGATGTGCTCATTGACCCCCTCACGCTCCATGCAATGCAAAACTATCGTGCACAAGACACTCGTCTGTGGACACAAACAAAATCAGGAGTGTTCAGCAAGCAACGTTACGTGTACTGTGAATGTATTAAAGACCATTCCATGCGGCCATCAACAGCTTGTCCCTTGCAACAAAATGGACGCCCCAGTAACTTGCATGAAGAGGATAACAAAGAAGTTTCAGAAATGTGGACATGTAACAGAAATGTTCTGTTGGGCATCAGCACTATATCTGCATTGTCTCCAGACAATTACTTTAACAAAATGTGGACATCAAAAGACGGTTTCTTGTGAGAAAAACATGCATGGAGTTGAAATGGAAAAAGCTGAAAGATTATACAAATGTAAGTTGACATGTTTTACCGAAGTGACATTGCATTTTGCGTGTGGCCATTCTGAAACGACTCAGTGTCATTTGTCCGAGACTGTGCGACAATGTTCAAAAGGATGCTGTCCTCACATCTTATCATGTGGACATCCCTGTACTGGAAAAGACGACGACTGCTCAAAGAAT
>NW_018407280.1:0-468 GCF_002113885.1 Mizuhopecten yessoensis | reverse complement strand
TTGATTGAAACACTGGTATTGGGCCGTGCTGAAGGATAACATTCTGGATTGAAACACTGGGATTGGGCCGTGTTGAAGAATATCATTCTTGAATGAAACACTGTTATTGGGCCGTGCTGAAGGATAACATTCTTGACTCCTCCTTCGGGTTCGATACAAATTAAGTAGGTATCCGAAAAAACACCCGAAAACTGTTGGTTACTTACGACTTGTTAAACGTCATTGTGTTTAAGTAAATGAGACTCGACCTGCTTACCAGACGACAGCCAATCTGTTGAAAGATCATTGCAATATATGCAATAGGATTTTATAGGAAAAGGATGGACGCAGACAGATATCTGCCTCTATATCCATATCAATAATACAATACATAATTTAATAATTTAATAAATTAACATTCAATTTTATCATACATGTAAAAAAAACTTATAAAGGGCCTGTTTCCAGTAATGTTAATTCTCCATAGGA